>NC_090752.1:66029785-66039785 GCF_036898095.1 Palaemon carinicauda | reverse complement strand
GGTCAAAGAACTTCTAATGTAAGGGGTGTGAGAGCTAAAAAGAGGTCAAAGAACTTTTAATGCAAGGGGTGTGGGAGCTAAAAAGAGGTAAAAAAACTTCTAATGCAAGGGGTGGGGGAGCTAAAAAGAGGTCAATGAACTTCTAATGCAAGGGGTGGGGGAGCTAAGAAGAGGTCAAAGAACTTCTATTGCAAGGGGTGGGGGAGCTAAAAAGAGGTCAAAGAACTTCTAATGCAAGGGGTGTGGGAGCTAAAAAGAGGTAAAAAAAACTTCTAATGCAAGGGGTGGGGGAGCTAAAAAGAGGTCAAAGAACTTCTAATGCAAAGGGTGGGGGAGCTAAAAAGAGGTCAAAGAACATCTAATGCAAGGGGTGTGGGAGCTAAAAAGAGGTCAATGAACTTCTAATGCATGGGGTTGGGGAGCTAAGAGGTCAAAGAACTTCTAATGCAAGGGGTGGGGAGCTAAAAGAAGGTCAAAGAACTTCTGATACAAGGGGTGGGGGAGCTAAAAAAGGTCAAAGAACATCTAATGCAAGGGGTGGGGGGAGCTAAAATGATGTCAAAGAACTTCTAATGCAAGGGATGGGGAAGCTAAAAAGAGGTCAAAGAACTTCTAATGCAAGGGATGGGGGAGGTAAAAAGAGGTCAAAGAACTTCTAATGCAAGGGGCGGGGAAGCTAAAAAGAGGTCAAAGAACTTCTAATGCAAGGGGTGTGGGAGCTAAAAAGAGGTCAAAGAACTTCTAATGCAAGGAGTGGGAGAGCTAAAAAGAGGTCAAAGAACTTCTAATGCAAGAGGTGGGGGGAGCTCAAAAGAGGTCAAAGTACTTCTCATGCAAGGGGTGTGGGAGCTAAAAAGAGGTCAAAGAACTTCTAATGCAAGGGGTGTGGGAGCTAAAAAGAGGTCAGATAACTTTTAATGCAAGGGATGTGGGAGCTAAGAAGAGGTCAAAGAACTTCTAATGCAAGGGGTGTGGGAGCTAAAAAGAGGTCAAAGAACTTCTAATGCAAGGGGTGGGGAATCTAAAAAGAGGTAAAAGAACTTCTAATGTAAGGGGTGGGGAAGCTAAAAAGAGGTCAAAGAACTTCTAATGCAAGGGGTGGGGGAGCTAAAAAGAGGTCAAAGAACTTCTAATGCAAGGGGTGTGGGAGCTAAAAAGAGGTCAAAGAACTTCTAATGCAAGGCGTGGGGAAGCTAAAAGGAGGTCAAAGAACTTCTAATGCAAGGGGTGTGGGAGCTAAAAAGAGGTCAAAGAACTTCTAATGCAAGGGGTGGGGAAGCTAAAAAGAGGTCAAAGAACTTCTAATGCAAGGGGTGGGGGAGCTAAAAAGATGTCAAAGAACTTCTAATGCAAGGGATGGGGGAGCTAAAAAGAGGTCAAAGAACTTCTAATGCAAGGGGTGGGGAAGCTAAAAATGTCAAAGAACTTCTAATGCAAGGGGTGTGGGAGCTAAAAAGAGGTCAAAGAACTTCTAATGCACGGGGTGGGGAAGCTAAAAAGAGGTCAAAGAACTTCTAATGCAAGGGGTGTGGGAGCTAAAAAGAGGTCAAAGAACTTCTAATGCAAGGGGTGTGGGAACTAAAAAGAGATCAAATAACTTCTAATACAAGGGGTGTAGGAGGTAAAAAGAGGTCAAAGAACTTCTAATGCAAGGGGTGTGGGAGCTAAAAAGAGGTCAAAGAACATCTAATGCAAGGGGTGTGGGAGCTAAAAAGAGGTCAAAGAACTTCTAATGCAAGGGGTGTGGGAACTATAAAGAGATCAAATAACTTCTAATGCAAGGGGTGTAGGAGTTAAAGGGGTCAAAGAACTTCTAATGCAAGGGGTGTGGGAGCTAAAAAGAGGTCCAAGAACATCTAATGCAAGGGGTGTAGGAGGTAAAAAGAGGTCAAAGAACTTCTAATGCAAGGGGTGTGGGAGCTAAAAAGAGGTCAAAGAACTTCTAATGCAAGGGGTGTGGGAGCTAAAAAGAGGTCCAAGAACATCTAATGCAAGGGGTGTGGGAGCTAAAAAGAGGTCAAAGTACTTCTAATGCAAGGGGTGGGGGAGCTAAAAAGAGGTCCAAGAACATCTAATGCAAGGGGTGTGGGAGCTAAAAAGAGGTCAAAGAACTTCTAATGCAAGGGGTGGGGGAGCTAAAAAGAGGTCAAAGAACTTCTAATGCAAGGAGTGGGGGAGCTAAAAAGAGGTCAAAGAACTTCTAATGCAGGGGGTGTGGGAGCTAAAAAGAGGTCAAAGAACATCTAATGCAGGGGGTGTGGGAGCTAAAAAAGAGGTCAAAGTACTTCTAATGCAAGGGGTGTGGGAGCTAAAAAGAGGTCAAAGAACTTCTAATGCAAGGGGCGGGGAAGCTAAAAAGAGGTCAAAGAACTTCTAATGCAAGGGGTGGGGGAGCTAAAAAGAGGTCAAAGAACTTCTAATGCAAGGAGTGGGGGAGCTAAAAAGAGGTCAAAGAACATCTAATGCAAGGGGTGTGGGAGCTAAAAAGAGGTCAAAGAACATCTAATGCAGGGGGTGTGGGAGCTAAAAAAGAGGTCAAAGTACTTCTAATGCAAGGGGTGTGGGAGCTAAAAAGAGGTCAAAGAACTTCTAATGCTAGAGGTGTGATAGCTAAAAAGAGGTCAAAGAACTTCTAATGCAAGGGGTGTGGGAGCTAAAAAGAGGTCAAAGAACTTCTAATGCAAGGGGTGTGGGAGCTAAAAAGAGGTCAAAGAACTTCTAATGCAAGGGGTGGGGAAGCTAAAAAGAGGTCAAAGAACTTCTAATGCAAGGGGTGTGGGAGCTAAAAAGAAGTCAAAGAACTTCTAATGCAAGGGGTGGGGAAGCTAAAAAGAGGTCAAAGAACTTCTAATGCAAGGGGTGGGGGAGCTAAAAAGAGGTCAAAGAACTTCTAATGCAAGGGATGGGGGAGCTAAAAAGAGGTCAAAGAACTTCTAATGCAAGGGGTGGGGAAGCTAAAAAAAGGTCAAAGGACTTCTAATGCAAGGGAAGGGGGAACTAAAAAGAGGTCAAAGAAAGAACTTCTAATGCAAGGGGTGTGGGAGCTAAAAAGAGGTCAAAGATCTTCTAATGCAAGGGGTGGGGAAGCTAAAAAGAGGTCAAAGAACTTCTATTGCAAGGGTTGTGGGACCTAAAAAGAGGTCGAAGAACTTCTAATGCAAGGGGTGTGGGAGCTAAAAAGAGGTCAAAGAACTTCTAATGCAAGGGTTGTGGGACCTAAAAAGAGGTCGAAGAACTTCTAATGCAAGGGGTGTGGGAGCTAAAAAGAGGTCAAAGAACTTCTAATGCAAGGGATGGGGGAGCTAAAAAGAGGTCAAAGAACTTCTAATGCAAGGGATGGGGGAGCTAAAAAGAGGTCAAAGAACTTCTAATGCAAGGGGTGGGGAAGCTAAAAAGAGGTCAAAGAACTTCTAATGCAAGGGGTGTGGGAGCTAAAACGAGGTCAAAGAACTTCTAATGCAAGGGATGGGGGAGCTAAAAAGAGGTCAAAGAACTTCTAATGCAAGGGGTGGGGGAGCTAAAAAGAGGTCAAAGAACTTCTAATGCAAGGGATGGGGGAGCTAAAAAGAGGTCAAAGAACTTCTAATGCAAGGGGTGGGGAAGCTAAAAAGAGGTCAAAGAACTTCTAATGCAAGGGGTGTGGGAGCCAAAAAGAGGTCAAAGAACTTCTAATGCAAGGGTTGTGGGAGATAAAAATAGGTCAGAGAACTTCTAATGCAAGGGGTGTGGGAGCTAAAAAGAGGTCAAAGATCTTCTAATGCAAGGGGTGGGGAAGCTAAAAAGAGGTCAAAGAACTTCTATTGCAAGGGTTGTGGGACCTAAAAAGAGGTCGAAGAACTTCTAATGCAAGGGGTGTGGGAGCTAAAAAGAGGTCAAAGAACTTCTAATGCAAGGGTTGTGGGACCTAAAAAGAGGTCGAAGAACTTCTAATGCAAGGGGTGTGGGAGCTAAAAAGAGGTCAAAGAACTTCTAATGCAAGGGATGGGGGAGCTAAAAAGAGGTCAAAGAACTTCTAATGCAAGGGGTGTGGGAGCTAAAAAGAGGTCAAAGATCTTCTAATGCAAGGGGTGGGGAAGCTAAAAAGAGGTCAAAGAACTTCTATTGCAAGGGTTGTGGGACCTAAAAAGAGGTCGAAGAACTTCTAATGCAAGGGGTGTGGGAGCTAAAAAGAGGTCAAAGAACTTCTAATGCAAGGGTTGTGGGACCTAAAAAGAGGTCGAAGAACTTCTAATGCAAGGGGTGTGGGAGCTAAAAAGAGGTCAAAGAACTTCTAATGCAAGGGATGGGGGAGCTAAAAAGAGGTCAAAGAACTTCTAATGCAAGGGATGGGGGAGCTAAAAAGAGGTCAAAGAACTTCTAATGCAAGGGGTGGGGAAGCTAAAAAGAGGTCAAAGAACTTCTAATGCAAAGGGTGGGGAAGCTAAAAAGAGGTCAAAGCACTTCTAATGCAAAGGATGGGGAAGCTAAAAAGAGGTCAAAGAACTTCTAATGCAAGGGGTGTGGGAGCTAAAAAGAGGTCAAAGAACTTCTAATGCAAGGGGTGTGGGACCTAAAAAGAGGTCAAAGCACTTCTAATGCAAAGGATGGGGAAGCTAAAAAGAGGTCAAAGAACTTCTAATGCAAGGGTTGTGGGACCTAAAAAGAGGTCGAAGAACTTCTAATGCAAGGGGTGTGGGAGCTAAAAAGAGGTCAAAGAACTTCTAATGCAAGGGATGGGGGAGCTAAAAAGAGGTCAAAGAACTTCTAATGCAAGGGATGGGGGAGCTAAAAAGAGGTCAAAGAACTTCTAATGCAAGGGGTGGGGAAGCTAAAAAGAGGTCAAAGAACTTCTAATGCAAAGGGTGGGGAAGCTAAAAAGAGGTCAAAGCACTTCTAATGCAAAGGATGGGGAAGCTAAAAAGAGGTCAAAGAACTTCTAATGCAAGGGATGGGGTAGCTAAAAAGAGGTCAAAGAACTTCTAATGCAAGGGATGGGGAAGCTAAAAAGAGGTCAAAGAACTTCTAATGCAAAGGATGGGGAAGCTAAAAAGAGGTCAAAGAACTTCTAATGCAAGGGGTAGGGGATAGATGTCGCCAGCGAGGCTTTGGCGAAGGCGCGGTGGCGTCTGTGTTCTTTCTGATCCGTAAACTTAATTAAATACAAGTAAAAACAGGGCATTAAATAGTATTATAAATACTAAACGCTTTCTTATCTTGACAGCACAAATGAAATGTTACAAGTTCCAACATGTAACTAAGTGCTCCCGAAACACGAGTCAACCATTTACTTCTGCTTGGAGGATATCCTCGCAAGTAAAAGGTAATCATTATGAATATGGAAAGAAAGATTTGCTTATACTTCTACCTTTTGCTTCAGAGAATTACCTTGTACTTCTACCTTATGCTTACAAGGATATCCTTCATTTTTATGAATACTTCCCATTGACTGCATGGATGACTTTACCAATCAAGCTATAAAGAGAGATTTAAGGTCATTTCAAGTCCACTGTACATATTCCGGTCGAATTCAGGAATCTGTTCTTAGACTTGAAATCAACACATCAGACACCCCACTGTCAGAGACTTTTTAAACTTTAGCCCGCCCCCTACCAGAAAACCGTTCCAACTCCCATGTGTATGTATATATATATATATATATATATATATATATATATATATATATATATATATATATATATATATATATATATATATATATATACATATATATATATATATATATAAATAAATAAATATATATATATATATATATATATACATATACAGTATATATATATATATATATATATATATATATATATATATATATATATATATATATATATTAACGATATTATGTACATTTTGATGATCATTCTCCCTCAAAACCAAATCACTATAGTCCATTTCTTTTAGCGAGGCAGATTTGCACCGACTAGCAGCGGTGCCCTTTTAGCTCGGAAAAGTTTGCTGATCGCTGATTGGTTAGAATGATCTTGTCCAACCAATCAGCGATCAGGAAACATTTCCGAGCTAAAAGGGCACCGCTGCGAGTCGGTGTAAATCTGGCTCGCTAAAAGAAATGGACTATAGGCTGTTCAATGTAGAGATTTAGGAGAATATATTAAACAGTAATTGAATATTGATTTATTCCCTGATAATGCAAACAGTTTTGCAGTTCTGCTTTTATGAGATGCGTCATGTCACGATCAAACCTCTATTTAGTTGAATATATAATTCGACATTAATGATTTCATATATATATATATATATATATGAGAGAGAGAGAGAGAGAGAGAGAGAGAGAGAGAGAGAGAGAGAGAGAGAGAGAGAGAGAGAGAGAGAGAGAGAGAGATTATATAAATGATGAAAATCATGTAATAGTTCGTTAAATATTTTTACAATTACACCAATGTGCGCGACCAACACTGCATTATATTCAAATCAGCAATAATCTACTTACATCAAATGATGAATTTTCAATGCAAAATAATTTTTCTAGTTTGACTGCGATTCCAGAACACAATTTAATCAATTTTATGAAAGCAGACTGGTAATTCTATTTTCCTCAGTTAGGTATAAAGCCTTTCTAAAATTAGGCTTTCGTCCATTTAAGTTCTTTTTTCATACGAAGGGGCTCGTGATTTCGTTTTGAGAAATGGTATTATATTTTCTCTTTTCTTGTTAATAAAAATCATAAATAATTCTGGTTCATTTGCAATATTTATTTTTCAATCTTATAAGTGAAACAAAATGCCTCATGATTTCGTTTTGAGAAAAATAGATCGCTATAAAAGATATTATATATTTTTTTTTAGTTAATATAAATCATAAATAATTCTGTTTGATTTGCAATTTTTATTTTTCTATATTAAGAGTGATACATGAAATGCCTCATAATTTCGTCTTGAGAAAGATATATTACTATAAATGTTATCATATTTTCCTTTTTCTTGTTAATAAAAACCATAAATAATTCTGGTTGATTTGCAATATTTTTTTATTTAAAAAAAATGAAAATTTATTTGCTATAGTCTTATACCGAACAAGTCTTACTATATTTTATTTTCCTTTTTTTTTTTTTTGACAAAAAACACAAATATTTGCTTTTTAGTTTTATAACAAATGTTACTATATTTTTTTTTCTTGTTGATATATAGAATATATATATACATATATATATATATATATATATATATATATATATATGCTGTATATATATATATATATATATATATATATATATATATATATATATATATGTATATATATATATATATATATATATATATATATATATATGTATATATATATATATATATATATATACATATATATATTACATCTTTCCTATCACGCTAAACAGCATTGCCTAACGTAGGATTACTTGGTCTCTCCCTGTCCCTCGGTTAAGGAGAAGAGGGAGTATTGCTACTCGGAAATCCCAATCTCCCACAAACTGCCGTGTTGTAGTAAGGAAATGGGGGCGGGGGCTGATGTCGGGAAGGGTTGAATCTGTGTTCGTGCATTTACTTATTTACCCGTCGTGATTGACTGGTCGCGTACTCTGGTAAATTATAATAAGGAAAAATGTCTCTGAAATTATGTATCCTAAGAAGATATGTAGTTGAAATGTCTGATATTTTGTATCCTAAGAACATATGTAGTTGAAATGTCCCTGAAATTTTGTATCCTAAGAAGTTATGTATTTGTAATGTCTGAAACTTGTATCTGAGAAGATATCCAATTGAAAAAAAAAATTACCTAAATGAAAAAAAAAATTCCATTTAAATGATAACTCTTAAATGAAAAAGCAACATGTTTGATCTTTCTTATTTCCATAATTGAAAAGAGAGCCAGCGATGAAAATCCCATGTTAAGCTAATTAGTTTTCCAACATCAAAAACTCTCACTATTTATTACTCGCAATTAGTAAAATTTATTACTTAAATGGGAGACTTATGTGAATAATCACCTTGTTAAAAGGACACGTGGCAATTCATATTTATCAATGTCTGCACTTTGTAGAATCTTAGACAATCCTCCATTATAATAAAGACCAAGGTGTTTGGCGCTATATATATATATATATATATATATATATATATATATATATGTGTGTGTGTGTGTGTGTGTGTGTGTAATATATCTATCTATCTATCTATCTATCTATCTAGAGAGAGAGAGAGAGAGAGAGAGAGAGAGAGAGAGAGAGAGAGAGAGAGAGAGAGAGAGAGAGAGATTAGTTTTCATCACCAAGCTGGCCACTGCCAGTTTTCATCACCCCTCTCACCAAAGTATGACTACTTCTTCTCCCCCTACTCGATGGACGAAGAGAGACCGAGTAGGTATGCGTCTGGCAATGCTTTGAACGTGACCAGAAATATATCTATAGTATATACACTATATATATATATATATATATATATATATATATATATATATATATATATATATCCTCACACTTGCTCTTTATTACATAGGGTAGATAATTATATTTTACCCCCCTCTCTCTCTCTCTCTCTCTCTCTCTCTCTCTCTCTCTCTCTCTCTCTCTCTCTCTCTCTCTCTCTCTCTCCCTTTCTTCGCCAAGTTTTTAACATTAACCCTAATTGTTTTGTTTTGAAGTTAGTCTGCGGCGGCTAACTCTTTTAGACGCCAAAAAAAAAAAAATAAATAAATAAATAAAAACCACATTTTCCATCCGAGACGTCTTTTTATATTCGCTTTTTCTTCCTTCTGAAAGACGTACCCAAGCAAAAGAAATTCAGCAAAAGCTGGGAAGAAGGATTTTTGAAGGATTCCACTTTTAAAAAAGGTGACGAATATCCTTGTATCATTCTTCAGACACTTATTTCATAAACATTTTTTGTCGACGCTGGAGGTCGAAGGATTTAAACTTTTAAAACTTTTTTACTTTTAGAACTTTTTTACTTTTAAATTTTTTTTTGGTGAAATTATTTAAATATAGATGTGAAGCTGTGATGGTTTTCTCGCGAAAATATTCATTTGTCTGGTCTTTTCCTAATGTTTTTGATAATATTGTTTCTTTGCAATGTCTTTACCTATTGTTTTTGATAAAAAAAAGTTTATTTGCCAGGTCTCTTGCTATTGTTTTTGATAAAATTGTTTATTTGCAATGACTTTAGATATTGTTTTTGATAAAATTGTTTATTTGCAATGACTTTAGATATTGTTTTTGATAAAATAATTTATTTGCATTTTTTTGGTTATTGTTTTGATAAAATTGTTTTTTTTTTTGCAATGTTAATTGCTATTGTTTTTTTTTTAAATGTTTATATGCAGTATCTTTTGCTATTGTTTGAATAAAATTGTTTATTTTCAATGTTAATTGCTATTGTTTTTTTATAAAATTGTTTATTTGCAATATTTTTTGCTGTTGTTTTGATAAAACTGTTTATTTGCAATGTCTTTTGCTATTGTTTTGATAAAGTTGTTTACTTGCAATGTTAATTGCTATTGTTTTTTATTAAAATAAATTATATGCAATATCTTTTGCTGTTGTTTTGATAAAATTGTTTATTTGCAATGTCTTTTGCTATTGTTTTGATAAAATTATTTACTTACAATGTTAATTTCTATTGTTTTTGATAAAAAAAAAAGTTATATGTAATATCTTTTGCTATTATTTGGATAAAATTGTTTACTTGCAATGTTAATTGTTATTGTTTTCAATAAAATTGTTTATTTGCAATGTCTTTTGCTATTGATTTGATAAAATTGTTTATTTGCAATGTCTTTAGTTATAGTTTTGGATAAAATAGTTTATTTGCAATGTCCTTAGCTATTGTTTTTTATAAAAAAAAATGTATTTACAATGTCTTTTGCTATTGTTTTGATAAAAATTGTTTACTTGCAATGTTAATTGCTATTGTTTTTGATAAAAAAAATCATATGCAATATCTTTTGCTATTCTTTGGATAAAATTGCTTACTTGCAATGTCTTTTGCTATTGTTTTGATAAAATTGTTCATTTGCAATGTCTTTTGTTATAGTTTTG
>NC_090752.1:66019785-66022285 GCF_036898095.1 Palaemon carinicauda | reverse complement strand
GGTGACTAGGACATCCAGGAACGGGAGGCGATTATCTTGGCTGTGTTCGAGGGTGAAACGGAGTACACTATGGTCCTCAAACATCTTCCTCAAAGTCTCGACTTCATCACTTGATCTCGCTTTCACAAAGGTATCGTCTATGTACCTAAAGTACAAAAAGGGGCATTCTACACGGGAGAACACTCTCTCTTCTACAATTCCCATGTAAAAATTCGCGAATAGGACTCCCAGGGGTGAGCCCATCGCTACACCATCCTTCTGTAAGTAGGTATGCCCTCGATGGGTGGTAAAGGGGGCCCTCTTCGTACAGATGGCTAGGAGGGTCCGAAGGGCTGGTTCAGGGATGTTCAGAGATGGTGTAGAGTCGTCCCTATAGACCCTATCTGCGATAAGGTCTATGGTTTCGTCCACAGGCACGTTTGTGAATAAAGACTCTACATCCATCGATGCAATAACTCCATCACACGTAGAGTCCTTAATTTTATCCAGGAATTCAGTGGATGAAGCTACACAGTAACGATTTGGAATGTCGGGCGTCAGGATGGCATTCAGTCGTTTGGCAAGCTGGTAAGTCGGAGTAGGGCATTGACTTATAATGGGGCGTAGGGGGTTGCCCTGCTTGTGGGTTTTCACATTGCCATAAAGGTAGCCCGGCCAGAAATCCCCTGAAATAACTGGTAGGTGCATGGCATTGGTTGCTGCATTCACGGCCTCGATGGTTTTGTTAGCCTCTTTCTTGATTTCTTCGATAGGGTTTCTGGTGAGGCGCACAAATTTTGAGGAATCAGCCAGGATGTCGTCGAGTTTCTTGTGGTATTCCTCTGTGTCAATAAGCACAAAGGCAGCAGTCTTGTCTGCCCTACGAACAGTAACACCAGCAACCTGCTTAAGTTCCTTGGCAGCTGCCTTCATATCCTGGGTGACGATACCACTGGTGTAACGACCCCTCTCAGTGAGGGCCTCAGCAAGAAGCAAGGGCTGGAGGGCATCAGTAGTCCGCAGGGTGCCACGATCTTGAAGGGCGAGGATTGAGTCAAGTAGCAGCTCGACCTCGAGGCGTTTATCAGTGGGCCTTGGTCTGGTCACGTAGTGGCAGTTGAGGCCCATCTTGAGAATTTGTTCCTGTGCAGGAGTCGGGGTATACCCCGAGATATTGATGTACTCCTGGCGTTCCTGTGGTATACGAAGTTTGCCACCGTTGAGGTTGATCAATTTCTTCAGGATGGTGCGGGTCCTCTTCTGCATGTCTCTCTTCTTAAGGATTCGGAGGGCATGGGTAATGTTGTCAGGGTAGTTCAGGCCACCCCCGATGTCCTCGTCCTCTCTCTGTTGGCTGGTAGGGTCGAATTCTGGGTTGTCATCGACATGTTCTCGGGAGTCCTCATCAGGGGCGTCCTCATCTTCGTCAGGGTCGCTGTCAGGTTCAGGAGGGGTGTCTGGATCGGTACTGTCTTCATTCTGCTCTGCTCTTCTTTCCCTGGTGTTGACCCATTCCTCCACGAGACGGGTCCGGAGGGCTGTGAGCTCGTCCTTCAGCGCCTGCTTCTGTTGGAGCTGCCTCTGGAGGAGGCTACGTCTGTAGGCACGGGTACCAGGATCATTTTGGGCCGACGGGTCGAACAGCTGGACTTCGGTATATCGTGGTAGGAGACCCTCTTTTAGGCAGGTTGAGTTAAAAGTAATGGCTGCATCGGCAGAGTTTATTTTCTTATCCAATTTTTCTATTTTCCGGATAATTCTCTTCTCTAGAGCACTGCAATCAGCCAGCAGACTTGAAAAATTCATCAGTCGGGTGAATGACAAAATCGGGAAGACTTTTCAAGTATATTCTCACAAAATACAAGTAAAACTTTTGGTACAAAATAGTAAAAACTACGACGCGTTTCGAGGATAAGTCGAGGAGTACATCAATATCTCGGGGTATACCCCGACTCCTGCACAGGAACAAATTCTCAAGATGGGCCTCAACTGCCACTACGTGACCAGACCAAGGCCCACTGATAAACGCCTCGAGGTCGAGCTGCTACTTGACTCAATCCTCGCCCTTCAAGATCGTGGCACCCTGCGGACTACTGATGCCCTCCAGCCCTTGCTTCTTGCTGAGGCCCTCACTGAGAGGGGTCGTTACACCAGTGGTATCGTCACCCAGGATATGAAGGCAGCTGCCAAGAAACTTAAGCAGGTTGCTGGTGTTACTGTTCGTAGGGCAGACAAGACTGCTGCCTTTGTGCTTATTGACACAGAGGAATACCACAAGAAACTCGACGACATCCTGGCTGATTCCTCAAAATTTGTGCGCCTCACCAGAAACCCTATCGAAGAAATCAAGAAAGAGGCTAACAAAACCATCGAGGCCGTGAATGCAGCAACCAATGCCATGCACCTACCAGTTATTTCAGGGGATTTCTGGCCGGGCTACCTTTATGGCAATGTGAAAACCCACAAGCAGGGCAACCCCCTACGCCCCATTATAAGTCAATGCCCTACTCCGACTTACCAG
>NC_090752.1:66009785-66014785 GCF_036898095.1 Palaemon carinicauda | reverse complement strand
TCAATACTGAGATCCGGATGTTGAGGAGCCACCGTCCTTGACCTACTTACAATCATACTTTGAGTTTTGTTAGGATTCAACTTCATACCCCGTAATTTGCGCCATGTACTAATTTTAGCTAAATCTCTATTAAGGGATTCAGCAACCCCAGATCTACATTCAGGGGATGGAATTGATGCAAAGAGAGTAGCATCATCTGCATATGCAACAAGCTTGTTTTCTAGGCCAAACCACATGTCATGTGTATATAGTATGAAAAGTAATGGGCCAAGAACACTACCTTGTGGAACACCGGATATCACATTCCTGTACTCACTATGGTGCCCATCAAAAACTCTTTGAGATCTATTAATTAAAAAATCAATAATAATGCTAAGACACGACCCACCCACTCCCAATATATATATATATATATATATATATATATATATATATATATATATATATATATATATACATATTTAAATATATATATATATATATATATATATATAAATATATATATATATATTATACTGCACAGTATATATATATATATATATATATATATATATATATATATATATATTTATATATGTATATATATATCGATATATATATATATATATATATATATATATATATATATATATATATATATATATATATATATATATATATATATATAGTGCAAATGCACCTATATTACTTCCAACTCTCTCGTATCTGTAAGGAAGGAAGTTATGCGAGTCTCACTACGAATTCATTTTCATCCATGTTTTCTTTCCAAAATAATCTCCAATGATGACGTCATTGAAAAGGATAAAAATTTAAAATATCAGAATGAAATTCATGGAGAGCAAACAACAACTTAGTTGGTCTGCAACATATTCTAAACTGTATAAATTTGTCTATATAACTTTGAAAATTTTGACCCAAATTGGCATGTGCAAAATTAGGACAAGCGTCAAATAACTTGTTCATGGCCATAAAATGACCCAAAATGTTTCCTTTTATTTTGTGATGGAGATTATTTATCACAGAGATTTCTAGATGAATTGAATTTAACGCGAATACAATATTTATTTCATAAATAAAGAGAATCTGCCGTCCGTAATATTCACATTAATTATTTTGTATGCAGTAAATATTAAATCATAACAATCAATAACACCAAAGGTTAGGTTGAAAATCTCTCTCTCTCTCTCTCTCTCTCTCTCTCTCTCTCTCTCTCTCTCTCTCTCTCTCTCTCTCTATCTCTCTTTTATCGATTTCTATATTTTTATTTCATTAAGATATCACCTAAAGGAAATCTTATATAGATTGAGTTTCACAATCCTGTATAGATTATGTAATAAAATATGTTTGCTTGATAATATTACTACTGCCTCTGTATTTGATAGCAATAATGTATTGTTGGTGGTGATTATAATAAGGATAAGATTAACGCTATGACAATTAGAAATAGAATTAAAATAATATTAATAATGTTAATGCAGATAACGATGGAGATTATGACGATGAGACATTATTAATCCTTAACGAAAAAAAAAAACAATAGTAATTAGATAGTCTACCTGAGTGTTTAATACTTATATATTCTATCCCAATATGCTCCCAGAAGCTGTTTCTTATGACGTAGATGAGGCGGTGAATTCTCATTGGCTGACACGGTCGCCGAGCAAAGCTAATTCTGACTTTCCTATGACGTAGGTAAGGCGGTGAATTCTCATTGGCTGACACGGTCGCCGAGCAAAGCTAATTCTGACTTTCCTATGACGTAGGTAAGGCGGTGAATTCTCATTGGCTGACACTCTCGCCGAGCGAAGATAATTCTGACATTCCTATGACGTAAGTAAGGCGGTGAATTCTCATTGACTGAGACGCTCCTCGAGAGAAGCTAATTCTGACTTTCCTATGACGTAGGTGAGGCGGTGAATTCTCATTGGCTGACACGCTCACCGAGCGAAGCTAATTCTGACTTTCCTATGACGTAGGTGAGGAGGTGAATTCTCATTGGCTGAGACGCTCCCTGAGAGAAGCTGATTCTCAGGCAAGCTGTATGTCAGCTCATAGTAGGTGGTGAGTCGCTAATCAAACAAGAGATATTCTCTCTTCAGTTTTATCGTATATCTTAATTGAAAAGTGCATAGCACATCTGTTAAACACTGATTATCAATTTAAACAATTCCTCTGACATATGAAGTTATATTTCATATATTTTAGATAATCTCAAACTGCATATGTAATTTCCCTTTCCTTAAATTAACTGATGGATAAATATAATTCATTTTACAATGTTATCAAGAAACGTAATTTTAATCAGAATCCTCTGTAAAAATATAATGTTCTCAGCCATATTTCAGAAAAATACAGGCAACAGTAATTTTGTAATCCTTTTTTTTTTATCTTTTACGGGTTGGTGACCGTAATATGCACTCATATAAAGATTTAAAGGTTTAAAGGTAGCTCATGAATGGCAGGACAATGCCCTACAGACTGACCATATATTACATGAATAGCGCCCAAGCCCGCTCCATCCAAGCTAGGACTAGAGAGAGCCAGGCAATGGCTGCTGATGACTCAGCAGATAGACCTATAGGCTCCCCCAAAACCACCATCCTTAGCTCACAAGGATGGTAAGGATGCAGACGCTAAAAGCACTAACGAGTCTGAGCGGGACTCGAACCCCCATCTGTCAAATACCAGGAAGAGACGTTACCAATCAGGCCACGACAACACTTCAATATATCCAGTTTTACAACGGTAAATATATCAATATCTATTCCAGGATTTTTACCGTTTTTTTTTTTTTAACGGAGAATATTTAACAAGGTACGTATATCTTTAAATTGGTTTTATCTAATATCATTAAAGTTAATTATCTCTTAAATCAAGACTTCAATATGCAAGATAAGTAATCAAAGATTTCTTGCAATATTTAACATTATGAAATCTTATTTCGCCTTGGAACGCCATAAAACCATCAATATTCTTTGTATTCGTAAATATGCAAATTAACGTTGAAACTACTGTTCACAAAATAAATGGCAAATTATTAATTTGTAAAGAAGTGTGTGTACATATATATAAATATTTATATATATATATATATATATATATATATATATATATATATATATATATATATATATATGTATATAAATTTGAGAACAATTTTATATAGAAACATATATAGATGTATATATATATATATATATATATATATATATATATATATATATATATATATAAATACACACATTTGTGTGTGTGTGAGAGAGAGAGAGAGAGAGAGAGAGAGAGAGAGAGAGAGAGAGAGAGAGAGAGAGAGAGAGAGAGAGAGAGAGAGAGAGAGTGTGTGTTTGAGTGTGGATAAATAATATTTCATTTTATAAATCGAAAAAAATATATTAAATCGGTAAATCAGATCATTTAGATAACAAGAACATCAACGCAATTTAAAATAAATCTGATCAATTTCATACACGGAAGAACACATCTGCATACATTACGAATGAAATCATAATAAAAGAATAAATACCTCAGGAAAAGAGAAAATTCATATGAATTGCATCTTCACGCTGACGTAAATTACCTCTATTTAAAATCCTTGTCATGATCCTCTTTCAGAATTATTATAATTCTCTAATTGATGAACTAAGATAACCCAGCCACTGAAGGGGGGGGGGGGCAAGCCAACCTCAACTTGGTGCCGGTCCCAAGCCCGAGTAAATGGGGAGGGTTGGCGGCAGGAGAGGCCTCCGGCCGAAACGAATATGGACAGTGAATATTATCAGAATAAGATTAATGCTAGATGGAGAAAGCTGGCCAGAAACATCAACCCCACATACAAGTGGGAAAAGATGCAGACAGAGAAGAAGAAGAAGAAGAATTGGAAAACTAAGATATCATATTTTTTCTACACTAAATGGCAGGAAAGGATTAGAAATGAAACTATAGGAGAGATTACTAGAGTGCCATATGTGGATGGGATAATGGTGAGAGGTAGATGGAGATGGTTTGGACATGCTCTTCTCACTCCCCAAAGACAGATTAGTTCACCAAACGTTCAGCTGGGCTCCACAAGGCACTAGAAGAGTTGGAAGACCCAGGCCTACATGGCTGAGGACTATGAAGCGCGAAGTACGAAATGATGAATGGAGAAGTATTGAATTGAAAGCTCAAGATAGAGACGACTGGCGAAATCTAAGAGGCCCTTGGCGTCAATAGGAGTAGGAGGAGAAGATGATGATGACGATGATGATGATAATGATGAAACTATATTGAGATATTTTTCTTTTTCTTTGGATTTACGAGTAATCTTATATTGCTAGTTTTCATTTTAATTATGTTCATGAATGTTTTGGTGAGATATGATTTTTTTCAAATCTGATTCCAGTATTATTTTTCTTAAAATAATACTGTCAAAACTTGGATGGCTGTGTGGGGGGAGTGAAAAGGTTAGAGAAAGAAATTTACATTTTTGATTGATGATTTTGACCCAATATCTTTAAAGAAAAAAAAACTCAAATTAAGACGAAAACCTAAGCACGAGACATGTCTTTATAATCTATATATGAAATATTTGTTTTAATGTTATCGTTTCTTAAAATATTTTATTTTAATTTTTCATTACTTATATTGTTTATTTATTTCCTTTTTTCCTTTCCTCACTCTGCTATTTTTCCCTGTCGGAGCCCTTGGGCTTATAGCATCCTACTTTTCCAACTAAGGGTTGTAGCTTAGCTAATAATAATAATAATAATAATAATAATAATAATAATAATAATAATAATAATAATAATAATAATAATAATAATAATAATAATAGTATAATTGTTAGGCTATATGACTGTCAGGGGAATAAAAAGCTGCTCATGGGCTATCGTACAGACATATGGAATGATGGCTCTTCTAGATGTTTTATAGCTCTATAAGACGCAGGAGTGACTTTTAGTATCAGAAATTGATTAATTATATCAAGAGCAAAAGAGTCAGGAAGTTGAGAATTATTCTAT
>NC_090752.1:65984785-66002285 GCF_036898095.1 Palaemon carinicauda | reverse complement strand
GCTAGAACATCTAAAAAGATTATTTATATCTGTAATTAAAACAAGTAAACTTTTCTTTATATTAGACGCACCAACATCTCTAACCTATCTATCAGCTATTTCCGTAGCAATCAGAAGAAAATATTTTTTCTTAATTGTTCACAAATTGTGGTTTATTTATATCTTTATTTCCTTTCCTCACTCGGGCTAATTTTCCCTGTTGAAACCATTGGATTTATAGCAAAGTACTTTTCAAATTAAGGTTGTATCTTAGCTAATAATAATAATAATAAAAATAATAATAATAATAATAATAATAATAATTCCCCTTTACATCTCCTTGCCTTAGTATGAGTCCTGCAATACATAATTGTATGTGCAGAAAAAAAGAGTGTAAAAATAAAACTGTAAACGTAAGTAAAGTGAATTAAATAAAAGGGGAGTTGAAAGCGAATATGAGGAGAAAAGGACTGAAAAGGGTTACAGTAGCTGAGAGGGGAGGGGTTAAGGAAGAATTTTTGAAAATTCTATAATTTGGGTCAAGTGTCAGCAGGGAGTTTTATTGGTATGAAATGGAAGCAAGAGGAAATAAACATGAAGGTGGTGGGAAACGGAACTACACAAAGGATGAACATGGCGGGAAACGGAACTGCAAGAAATATGAACGTAGTGGGAAACGGAGCTTAAAAAAAGCGTGAAAGTGGTGGGAAATGGAGGTAGAAGAAACATAAACGCGGAGGGAAACGGAACTACAAGAAGCATGAAAGTGGTGGGAAACGGAGCTATAAGAAACATGAACGTGGTGGGAAATAAAGCTAGAAGAGAAGTGAAAGTGATGGGAAAACGGACCTACAAGAAGTATGAAAGTGGTGGGAGAAAGAGCTAGAAGAAACATCAAAATGGTAGGAAACAAAACTACAAGAAACATGAAAGTGGTGGAAAACGAAGCTAAAAGAAATATGAAAGTGGGGGGAAACGGAGTTAGAGAAAGCATGAACATGGTGGGAAACGGAACTACAAAACACATGAAAGTGGTGGGAAACGAAGCTAAAAAGAAACATGAAAGTGGTGGGAAACGGAGTTAGAGAAAGCATGAACATGGTGGGAAACGGAACTACAAAACATATGAAAGTGTTGGGATATGGAGCTAGAAGGAACATGATCGTGGTGGGAAATGGAGCAAGACGAAATCTGAAAGTGATGGGAAAACGGAGCTAGAAGAAACATCAACATGGTAGGAACGGAACTACAAGAAACAAAAGTGCTGGGAAACGGAACTACAAGAAGTATGAAGCTGATGGGAAACGGAACTACAAGAAGTAAGAAGTATGAAGCTGATGGGAAACGGAACTACAAGAAACATGAAAGTGGTGGGAAACGGAGCTAGAAGAAGCAAGGGCGTGGTGGGAAACGGAACTAAAAAATTATATAAGTGGTGGGAAACGGAGCTGCAAGAAACACGAACATGATGGGACACGGAACTACAAAAAGTATGAAAGATGTGGGAAACGGAGCTAGAAGACACATCAACGTGGTGGGAAACGGAACAATAAGAAGCATGAAAGTGGTGGGAAAGGGAGCTAAAATAGACATTAACGTGGTGGGAAACAGAACTACAAGAAACATGAAAGTGCTGGGCAACAGAGTGACACGAAGTATGAAAGTGGTGGGAAAGGGAGCTAAAAGATACATGAACGTGGTGGGAAACGGAACAATAAGAAGCATGAAAGTGGTGGAAACGGATCTAGAAGAAACATGAACGTAGTGCGATACGGAACTACAAGACATATGAAAGTCCTGGGAAACGGATCAACAAGAAGCATGAAAGTGGTGGGAAACAGAACAACAAAAAGATGAAAGTGGTGGGATACGGAGCTGGGAGAAACATGAACATGATGGGAAACAGAACTATAAGAAGTATGAAAGTTGTGGGAAACGGAGCTAGAAGATACATGAACGTGGTGGGAAACGGAACAATAAGAAGCATGAAAGTGGTGGGAAACGGAACAATAAGAAGCATGAAAATGGTGGCTAGGAGAGCTAAAATACACATGAACATGGTGGGAAACAGAACTACAAAAAACGTGAAAGTGCTGGGAAATGGAACTGCATGAAGTAAGAAAGTGGTGGGAAACGGAACTATAAGAAACATAAAAGTGCTGGGAAACGGAACTACAAAAAGTATGAAAGTGGTGGGAAACGGAGCTAGAAGATACATGAACGTGGTGGGAAATGGAACTACAAGAAGCACGAAAGCAGTGGGAAACGGAGCTGGAAGAAACATGACCATGATGGGAAATGGAGCTACAAGAAGCATGAAAGTTGTGGGAAACGGAGCTAGAAGATACATGAATGTGGTGGGAAACGGAACTACAAGAAGCATGAAAATAGTGGGAAACGGAACTGGAATAAACATGACCATGATGGGAAACGGAACTACAAGTAGCAGGAAAGCAGTGGGAAATGGAGCTGAAAGAAACATGACCATGATGGGAAACGGAACAATAAGAAGCATGAAAGTGGTGAGAAACGGATCTAGAAGAACCATGAATGTAGTAGGATATGGAACTACTAGACGTATTTAAGTGTTGGGAAACGGAATTACAAGAAGTATGAAAGTGCTGGAAAACGGAACTATAAGAAGTATGAAAGTGCTGGAAAACGGAACTATAAGAAGTAAGAAAGTGCTGGGAAACGGAACTACAAGAAGTATGAAAGTCATGGGAAACGGAACTACAAGAAGCATCAAAATGATGGAAAACGTATCTAGAAGAACCATGAACGTAGTGGGATACGGAACTACAAGACGTATGAAAGTGCTGGGAAACGGAGCTGGAAGAAACATGAACATAATGGGAAACGGAACTACAAGAAGTATGAAAGTGCTGGGAAACGGAGCTGGAAGAAACATGAACATAATGGGAAACGGAACTACAAGAAGTATGAAAGTCATGGGAAACGGAGCTAGAAGATACATGAACGTGGTGGAAAACGGAACAATAAGAAGCATGAAAGTGGTGGGAAACGGATCTAGAAGAACCATGAACGTAGTGCTATATGGAACTACAAGACGTATGAAAGTGCGGGGAAACGGAACTAAAAAAAGCATGAAAGTGGTGGGAAACAGAACTGCAAGAGGCATCAAAGTGGTGGAAAACGGATCTAGAAGAACCATGACCGTAGTGAGATACGGACGTGGTGGGAAATGGATCTAGAAGAACCATGAACGTAGTGGGATACGGACGTGGTGGGAAACAGATCTAGAAGAACCATGAACATAGTGGGATACGGAACTAAAAGACGTATGAAAGTGTTGGGAAACGGAACTACAAGAAGTATGAAAGTGCTGGGAAACAGAGCTGGAAGAAACATAAACATGATGGGAAACGGAACTACAAGAAGTATGAAAGTCATGGGAAACGGAGCTAGAAGATACATGAACGTGGTGGCAAACGGAACAATAAGAAGCATGAAAGTGGTGGGAAACGGATCTAGAAGAACCATGAACGTAGTGCGATACGGAACTACAAGACGTATGAAAGTGCGGGGAAACGGAACTAAAAAAAGCATGAAAGTGGTGGGAAACGGAACTACAAGAGGCATCAAAGTGGTGGAAAACGGATCCAGAAGAACCATGACCGTAGTGGGATACGGACGTGGTGGGAAATGGATCTAGAAGAACCATGAACGTAGTGGGATACGGACGTGGTGGGAAACAGATCTAGAAGAACCATGAACTTAGTGGGATACGGAACTAAAAGACGTATGAAAGTGTTGGGAAACGGAACTACAAGAAGTATGAAAGTGCTGGGAAATGGAGCTGGAAGAAACATGAACATAATGGGAAACGGAACTACAAGAAGTATGAAAGTGCTGGGAAACGGAGCTGGAAGAAACATAAACATGATGAGAAACGGAACTACAAGAAGTATGAAAGTCATGGGAAACGGAGCTAGAAGATACATGAACGTGGTGGAAAACGGAACAATAAGAAGCATGAAAGTGGTGGGAAACGGATCTAGAAGAACCATGAACGTAGTGCGATACGGAACTACAAGACGTATGAAAGTGCGGGGAAACAGAACTAAAAAAAGCATGAAAGTGGTGGGAAACGGAACTACAAGAGGCATCAAAGTGGTGGAAAACGGATCTAGAAGAACCATGACCGTAGTGGGATACGGACGTGGTGGGAAATGGATCTAGACGAACCATGAACGTAGTGGGATACGGACGTGGTGGGAAACAGATCTAGAAGAACCATGAACATAGTGGGATACGGAACTAAAAGACGTATGAAAGTGTTGGGAAACGGAACTACAAGACGTATGAAAGTGCTGGGAAACGGAGCTGGAAGAAACATGAACATAATGGGAAACGGAACTACAAGAAGTATGAAAGTGCTGGGAAACGGAGCTGGACGAAACATAAACATAATGGGAAACGGAAGTACAAGAAGTATGAAAGTGCTGGGAAACGGAGCTGGAAGAAACATGAACATAATGGGAAACGGAACTACAAGAAGTATGAAAGTGCTGGGAAACGGAGCTGGACGAAACATAAACATAATGGGAAACGGAAGTACAAGACGTATGAAAGTGCTGGGAAACGGAGCTGGAAGAAACATGAACATAATGGGAAACGGAACTACAAGAAGTATGAAAGTGCTGGGAAACGGAGCTGGACGAAACATAAACATAATGGGAAACGGAAGTACAAGAAGTATGAAAGTGCTGGGAAACGGAGCTGGACGAAACATAAACATGATGGGAAACGGAACTACAAGAAGTATGAAAGTCATGGGAAACGGAGCTAGAAGATACATGAACGTGGTGGCAAACGGAACAATAAGAAGCATGAAAGTGGTGGGAAACGGATCTAAAAGAACCATGAACGTAGTGCGATACGGAACTACAAAAAGCATGTAAGTGATGGAAAACGGATCTAGAAGAGCCATGAACGTAGTGGGATACGGAACTAAAAGAAGCATCAAAGTGGTGGGAAACGGATCCAGAAGAACCATGAACGTAGTGGGTTACGGAACCACAAAAAGCATGTAAGTGATGGAAAACGGATCTAGAAGAGCCATGAACGTAGTGGGATACGGAACTAAAAGAAGCATCAAAGTGGTGGGAAACGGATCCAGAAGAACCATGAACGTAGTGGGTTACGGAACTACAAAAAGCATGTAAGTGATGGAAAACGGATCCAGAAGAACCATGGACGTAGTGGGATACGGAACTAAAAGAAGCATCAAAGTGGTGGGAAACGGATCCAGAAGAACCATGGACGTAGTGGGATACGGAACTAAAAGAAGCATCAAAGTGGTGGGAAACGGATCCAGAAGAACCATGGACGTAGTGGGATACGGAACTAAAAGAAGCATCAAAGTGGTGGAAAACGGATCTAGAAGAACCATGACCGTAGTGGGATATGGACGTGGTGGGAAATGGATCTAGAAGAACCATGAACGTAGTGGGATACGGACGTGGTGGGAAACAGATCTAGAAGAACCATGAACATAGTGGGATACGGAACTAAAAGACGTATGAAAGTGTTGGGAAACGGAACTACAAGAAGTATGAAAGTGCTGGGAAACGGAACTACAAGAAGCATCAAAATGATGGAAAACGTATCTAGAAGAACCATGAACGTAGTGGGATACGGAACTACAAGACGTATGGAAGTGCTGGGAAACGGAGCTGGAAGAAACATGAACATAATGGGAAACGGAACTACAAGAAGTATGAAAGTGCTGGGAAACGGAGCTGGAAGAAACATGAACATAATGGGAAACAGAACTACAAGAAGTATGAAAGTCATGGGAAACGGAGCTAGAAGATACATGAACGTGGTGGAAAACGGAAAAATAAGAAGCATGAAAGTGGTGGGAAACGGATCTAGAAGAACCATGAACGTAGTGCGATACGGAACTACAAGACGTATGAAAGTGCGGGGAAACGGAACTAAAAAAAGCATGAAAGTGGTGGGAAACAGAACTACAAGAGGCATCAAAGTGGTGGAAAACGGATCTAGAAGAACCATGACCGTAGTGGGATACGGACGTGGTGGGAAATGGATCTAGAAGAACCATGAACGTAGTGGGATACGGACGTGGTGGGAAACAGATCTAGAAGAACCATGAACATAGTGGGATACGGAACTAAAAGACGTATGAAAGTGTTGGGAAACGGAACTACAAGAAGTATGAAAGTGCTGGGAAACGGAGCTGGAAGAAACATGAACATAATGGGAAATGGAACTACAAGAAGTATGAAAGTCATGGGAAACGGAGCTAGAAGATACATGAACGTGGTGGCAAACGGAACTATAAGAAGCATGAAAGTGGTGGGAAACGGATCTAGAAGAACCATGAACGTAGTGCGATACGGAACTACAAGACGTATGAAAGTGCGGGGAAACGGAACTAAAAAAAGCATGAAAGTGGTGGGAAACAGAACTACAAGAGGCATCAAAGTGGTGGAAAACGGATCTAGAAGAACCATGACCGTAGTGGGATACGGACGTGGTGGGAAATGGATCTAGAAGAACCATGAACTGAGTGGGATACGGACGTGGTGGGAAACAGATCTAGAAGAACCATGAACATAGTGGGATACGGAACTAAAAGACGTATGAAAGTGTTGGGAAACGGAACTACAAGACGTATGAAAGTGCTGGGAAACGGAGCTGGAAGAAACATGAACATAATGGGAAATGGAACTACAAGAAGTATGAAAGTCATGGGAAACGGAGCTAGAAGATACATGAACGTGGTGGCAAACGGAACAATAAGAAGCATGAAAGTGGTGGGAAACGGATCTAGAAGAACCATGAACGTAGTGCGATACGGAACTACAAAAAGCATGTAAGTGATGGAAAACGGATCTAGAAGAGCCATGAACGTAGTGGGATACGGAACTAAAAGAAGCATCAAAGTGGTGGGAAACGGATCCAGAAGAACCATGAACGTAGTGGGTTACGGAACTACAAGACGTATGAAAGTGTTGGGAAACGGAACTACAAGAAGTACGAAAGTGCTGGGATTTTTTTTTTTTTTTTTTTTCCAAATGAGACCAAAATTGAAAGAACAATAAGCATGGAATGGATAAAAAGATCTTGGGAAACAATATGAGATTATGAAAAATACTATGCTACTTCCTCTAAGAAGAAAAGTATCAAATCAGATGGTCTTACTAGTATTACCTTATGCATCATAAACTTATTTTGAATAAAAATAAACGAGCAGCTTAAACTCACGGTCCCATGCTGACTCGATCTGCTGCCATGTGAATGCTAGGCAAACATGTGCCCACTAAGTGAGTATATATATATATATATATATATATATATATATATATATATATAAATATATATATATATATATATATATATATATATATATATATATATATATATATATGTGTGTGTGTGTGTGTGTGTTGTGTGTGTGTGTGTGTGTGTGTGTGTGTGTATTGTTTGTGGTAGGCAACATATTATTATTATTATTATCATTATTATTATTATTATTATTATTATTATCAGGTAACCTATAATTTACTTGGAAAAGCAGGGTGTTATAATTCCACGGGCTCCAACGGGGAAAAATATCGTAGTGAGGAAATGAAATAAGAATAAGAAATAAACTATATGAGAAGTAACGAACAAATAAAATAATATCCAGATGAATCTTTGAATAAAACTTAAAAAGGAGACACAACATCAAAAGAGTCTACCCTCTAGTTACTACTAAAAGAGTGAAACGAATCATTTATACTTTATCAATAGAGATAAATAATTCCTTTTAGAATTCTACATTCTAGAATTCGTAATGAAACAAAAAATTGATCCTGTTACTTCGCACCAGTAATTAAAGGGAAATATTTATACTACCAAAGAATTTCTGCTCGTGTATATGCAATTCAACACTGCTCTTTTCTCAAATATATAAGATAATGTGAAAATTATTTTCTAAATACATAGGCTAGTTGCCGTGAATAAAAATATATTCATATTTTGATGTACGCAGAAAATTAATACATTAGGAACAATTTACGGTACTTGGAAATAATATACATAACCATAAATATATTTATTATATCAGTTTATGTAAACAATGAAATTGTCTTCTACATATAGACCCCTAATCTCATATCTCTCTCTCTCTCTCTCTCTCTCTCTCTCTCTCTCTCTCTCTCTCTCTCTCTCTCTCTCTATATATATATATATATATATATATATATATATATATATATATATATATATATATATATATATATATATATATATATATATATATATATATTAATATTCAAAGACCAGTAATATCTCTCTCTCTCTCTCTCTCTCTCTCTCTCTCTCTCTCTCTCTCTCTCTCTCTCTCTCTCTCTCTCTCTCTCTCTCTCAGGCCACTGGAATAATACAGATGTTTGCCCAGCGATGGATTGTTTGGAAATGTAAACGAAGCCAACAATCTGATATGAAGTAAATACGATGTTAATCAAAACATTACTCCGGATTAACTAGTTGCCTTCGGGGAGCATGCATTGATAGGGTACTAAAAGTCACTAGAATATACAACACACGCATGTGCTTCTATATATTATATATGAATATATATATATATATATATATATATATATATATATATATATATACATACATATATGTACATATATATACATATATATCCATAATATATATACATATATATATATATATATATATATATATATATATATATATATATATATATACATAAATTTATATACATATACATATATATCAATATATACATATATATATATATATATATATATATATATATATATATATATATATATATATATATATATGTGTGTGTGTGTGCGTGTGTGTGTGTATATATATATATATATATATATTAGTGTGCTACTGTTGTTAACACACATTGAGTATGTTTGTTGGGATGTTGCGTCTTCAAGTAAAGTCAATCCAGTTAACTTTAAAATGGTTTATTCTTTAAAAACAACAGTGTTAACATCTCCATCACAGGAGTATAGCTGGTTTGGTCGGATGACCATTCCATGTGAAGTATTGATAAGAACTGGCTAAAATATCGATATCACAGATATCGTATAGACAGTTATCTCAGCATTTAAACACATAATGTAAACTCTACATTAGTATAGGAAGACACATGCATCCGGTGGCGACACAACTCTTTCACACAGTTTGTATTTGTGTTTATGCTTCATAAAAATGTTACATTGCTGAGACCTGCAAATCGCATCCTGTTATGATCTTGTCTGACAACAGCAAATCTCACGCTAGCTTCTACTGCCACAATGACGTATTACGTCATGTGTTTTAAACATGTAATATATGACTATTACATCAGTTCGGCCAGCTATCTCAATTTTTTGAAAAAATTTAACAACACGCCAAAATATGTTTACTAGGAGTGTGACTGGATATATGTATTATTCTTTGTTTAACTTTAGCTATTAGCAAATGAGGATGAAAAATAAGCACATTAAAAAAAAATAATAACAATAATGCATATGAAAAGATATTACCAAAGCAAAGAAAAAATGCACGATAAATACAGATCACATATATGGTACATTGCTAGCAAATGATTATATGGTACCAAAAAAAAATACTGATATACATATGACTCGCTAACTTTGTTAAAGAATAATTGTTACCTTTGTCAGAAACATTGATTATTACAATACGGTAATTAATAAAAATATTTGTTACCTTGGTAAAGATTCAATTTTAGTGCACAAACACGAATTCCTGGTACGTACACGTACCACAGTTTCGTACATATATATATATATATATATATATATATATATATATATATATATATATATATATATATATATATATATATATATATATATATATATATTTATATATAGGGCTTATATATTTTATTAGATGCCCATAGATTCTGTTTTTTTTTTCTTTTAACATTCCGGCTTATATATTTTATTAGATGCCGAAAAAAATTATTAATTTTTAAATGTTTTTTTTTAAATGTTTTTTAAAAATGCAAATGTTCTATAGTCTCTTCAATTACATATTACTAGCGTACTAACTGCTTTTCGTACACAACGCTATTCCAAGACAATTTTACTCCTTTTAGCAAATGAAGGGGCCACTTTCAAACGGCTTTAAATTGAATTAAATAAGGAGTTTTGTCTGGACATGGCAAAACGTTCTGTTTGAGCTGCAAACTGTTCCTTAACCTACGCCAAACAAAGATGTTAACGGCGATAAATATCATCACTGTCACAACTGTTCCTGCTAGTAGTATGGGGTGAATAAATTCTTTATAAGTCGGTGACGGGTGGTCCATCTCGGTCAATTTCATCAACCGCATGGCTACCTGTTTGTTGTATGGGAGAGGTAATGATGGAATTGTAGTCGACCCCGTGAAGTTCGCGAAGTAGCTCGTTCTCTGATGATGGTTTTAATCCCTTTCACCATGGAATTAGGGGATGTCCCGATACAACCATCTGCTGCAACGAAGATTTGGGAATAAGCCGTCCTTGTCGTATCGTATCCACGAGCCGTTGTTCAGTCTGCAATTAAACTCATTATTGTCAAAGGGATAAAGCTTATCCAGACAATTTTCACTTGTATGGGAGAGAGCACAGGCTAGCACTATACCTAACTCGCATGAATCCATTAAGGTTTTATGGAATTCAAATGAGTCAGCTGTACATATTTTTCTATCCATTGCGTCTGAACAGTGAGTTAATTGATTTAAGTCTTTAATGACCGTATATGTTTCCTTGTCTGGGGAAATCAATACGTGTCCTGTCAAACTGGATATTACTGGATTTGAGTGATTCGTCATGAAAGTCGGAAATGGTGATCTCCTGTAAGATTGCCAGGCATCAGAAGAATCAAAGGGAATTGTAATCATAATCCTGTTATTTTCAACGCTTACTGTAATTAGGCTGTAATAAAATTCTAACCTACGTGCGTCTAACAAACGAATATAGCCTAGTTTCTCCCGTCCATTCTCCAGAATTAACTTTAAGTATTTTATAGGCAACAAATGGGGTGACAGTACACCTTTAGTTGCTAACGTGATAGCTTCTACATAATCTTTTGATTTCTCAATGAAATGTGCAATTCTGTTATGTATGTGATCTATTTTTGAATCATAATAGGTTAACGTTGCCAACAAATCCTGTACTTCCATAATCTGATTGATATTACTTGAATGTTCATTTACTAAATCCATAATTTGATTGATTGAAGCTAACTGATTCCTTAGTTCTGACATAATCAATTCATCTTCATGAGTCAAGAACTCAATTTTCTTATTTTGATTACTAATCTTAAGACGATCGGAAATTCCTAAACCTAAACTTGCAATAGACCCAAAGATGTTTAGTGCAGCAAAAATAAACGGGTTACGTCTCTCTTTATTTTCGTGTCCCACAGTCCACATCAAAAGGTCACGAGCCAAAGATTCTGTCTCGTAAGTCTTATTTTGCAAGTCATCAGATAGCATCTCTGCAACTTTTAGTGTCGATCCAAGCGAACTCTCTGTAGGCAAATGAAAATGTCTTCTATGCAACTCATCTAATGAGACAGCAAACCTCGAAATGGCTCTTTTTAAGCTAGTGACGTCATTCTCTGGGAGAAAAATTGCTTGCATTCGCACTTCTACTACTAAGTTACTTGATGTAATAAAAACGTCTTCTTGTCTTTCAACTATAGTGCCATATTTAAAGTCTATACTTTTAGTTTTAGAGCTCATCCCACACGAGAAAAATGTCTGAGCGAATAATATCACTCCCAACAACAAAATATTCATCTTGGAAACCTGTAACAAGAAAAATATATGTAATTACTCCTGTATTAAGAAGAAAACTTTTAACATACGAAACAAAAAATCTTTTCCTCACTTCTTTCCCTTTTTTTTAATTTCTTATGTGACCCAATGGTACGATTCTCTCATCAGTGGGTTGGGATACGTTTTGAACTCTAAACCTATTGGCCGTTAATGTTTCCAAAATGTTAAATGGGCCTTCAAACTTAGGTGTTAGTTTATAATTGAGTCCTTTACGTACATTTACCTGTATGTATACATTATTACCCACGGTATATGTTTTAGTTGGCTTCGCTATTTTATCATGATTCCTTTTCATTATGATTTGTGATTCTTCTAAATCCTTTCGAAGGATATCAAAACGACTTTTGCTTGCATTTATACATTCTTTTAAGGGATTTGATAGATTAGTTGTAGGCGTTAATACACGGAAAGGCGTTCTAACTGGGGTACCATACAATGCTTCATGTGCTGACATTTTAATTGATATATGATATGAATGATTCAGAGTACTCAGTACCGCAGGTATTGTAATATCCCACTTGGGGTCTGATTCCCCTAGTGTTACTCTTAATATATTCAAAAGCTTCCTATTTGCTCTTTACACTAGCCCATTCGACTCTGGGTGATATATCATGGTGTTTATTTTCTTTATGCTAAGGAATTCACACAATGAGGTAAGAAAGTGATTATTAAATTCTCCACCCGAGTCTGAGATTATCATGTGTGGAATTCCATGTTTACAAATGTAACACTCGTAAAACTTCCTAGCGCATTCAATCGCAGTTTTAGTTTTAAGCGCTATTAGTTCTGTATATAGAGTTAAAGCATCTACAATTACTAAGAGGTGCTTATTTCCTCTGTCTGAATCGTAAAATCCTGTTAACAAATCTAAATGTATTCTTTCAAAGGGTTGATTGGGCACAGGATAAGCCCCTAAGCTGACAGGCGTTTTCGTATGCCCTTTGTTTTCCTGACATGTGCGACAATAAGCTGTGTTTTTTTATATCTGTAAGCATCGTATGCCAATAAAACAATGATTTGGCTTTCTGTGACATTAATGAGAACCCCGGGTGTCCATGCAATGGATTTGCATGCAACCAACTCAGGACAGTGGAAATAAGTGAGATTGGTACCACTACCTGGTCGTTAGTTACATGTGGTGTATTGTGGGTTTTCCTTGTCATGGTCCTACACAGAACATTATCTTTGATTATATATTTCTGCTGCTTATACTTTATATATTCCTTTTCCTTATGATTGCCTTTCAAAGCATTTATAATTGTTTCTAATTTCTGATCTTTTCTTTGCTCAGTCTGTAATAATTCAGCCCTCCAGCCGAAATCTTCTTGTTCAGATATCGTTTTAACAATAGGCATGGATGTTGATATATCTATTAATTCAGCTAAAGGCTCCGTACAAGATCACACAGAGTTGCGTGATAATGCATCAGCAATGATATTTGCTTTCCCTGGTAAATACCCGATTCTCGCGCCAAAGTCTTGAATGATCAAATGCCACCGAGTTCGTTTGGGGCTGTGACTAAAGCCTTTAAAGAAGTCGGTTAGGGGTTTATGATCAGTAAGAACCTTGACGGGATAACCGTATATTATGAACTTAAAATGCACTAGTGAATTAACAATAGCTAGCCCTTCCTTGTCTATTACTGCATACTTACTTTTGGAAGTTCTCAGTTTTCGAGTATAAAAAGCTATCGGGAAAAATTGTTTATCATATTGCTGAAGCAATACCCCTCCTACTCCTAAGTCTGAGGCGTCTGTTGCAATGAAGAATTCCTTACCGAAGTCAGGAAATTTTAAGATAGGAGAACTACACAGTTCATCTTTCAAGGTATTAAACGCCTGTTGATGCTGCTCAGACCATATGAAATCTACGCCTTTCTTCGTAAGATCAGTTAAAGGAGCGGCTATTATTGAATAGTTGCGTATAAAACGCCTGTAATATCCACTACAACCCAGAAATTGCTGTATTCCCTTGACATTAGTAGGTATGGGAAAATTACGGATAGCCGACACCTTATCATGGACTACTTTAAGACCTTGGCTTGACACCATGAAACCCAAATATATTAATTCTGTTTTGAAAAACTCACACTTACTAATCTTTACTCTTAAGTTATGTTGTCTTAGTCTCTGTAGTACTAGTTCTAATTTACGTAGATGTTCTTCTAAGGTGTTGGAAAAGATTACAAGGTCGTCCATATAGGCATGCAATATATCCCCTAGCAAGTCTCCAAACACTATGTTAATCATTCTTGTAAATGTTATGGGAGCACAACGTAAACCAAAAGGCATCCACAAAAAAATCTAGATGAGAATTCGGAGTTGAACACAGTTTCCTTTAATGAAAGGAAAATAGAAGATTATCAAACCACTCACCCCAGTAATAATGGACTAACGACTCGTGATAGCTACACTTCACTGCCCAATACTGAAATGAATAAGAAAATGTACTTGTACTTAGCTTTATATGGTTTTGTGTGATGTCGTCATATCCTCTTTCTCTCTCTTGATGTTTGGGTGAATGTTTTCGGTCCGATTTCCTCTCTCTCTCTCTTGATGTTTGGGTGAATGTTTTCGGTCCGATTTCCTCTCTCTCTCTCTTGATGTTTGGGTGAATGTTTTCGGTCCGATTTCCGTTGAATGTAGTGCTTCCTGGATATGTTTTGTAAGCGTTGAACGTCAGTCCTTGGTTGTCTTAGGATGTTGATTGAAGATCCAGTTCATCAGTTTGTATGTATAACATTCATTAAATGTTTCGTTCTTCGACGGACTATGATACACAGTCAAAATTGTAGATTCATTACTGTTGATTTCTTGAAGATCTTTTTCTGATTCTTCGAGTTTTTATTCGTTGATTCTTGAAGATCTTTCTCTGATTCTTAGAGTTTTATTCGTTAATTTTTGAAGATCTTTCTCTGATTCTTAGTTTTACCGCTGCCACCATTTATTAGTGTGCTACTGTTGTTAACAAACATTGAGTATGTTTGTTGGGATGTTGCGTCTTCAAGTAAAGTCAATCCAGTTAACTTTAAAATGGTTTATTCTTTAAAAACAACAGTGTTAACATCTCCATCACAGGAGTATAGCTGGTTTGGTCGGATGACCATTCCATGTGAAGTATTGATAAGAACTGGCTAAAATATCGATATCACAGATATCATATAGACAGTTATCTCAGCATTTAAACACATAATGTAAACTCTACATTAGTATAGGAAGACACCTGCATCCGGTGGCGACACAATCTTTCACACGGTATGCATTTGTGTTTATGCTTCATAAAAATGTTACATTGCTGAGACCTGCAAATCGCATCCTGTTATGATCTTGTCTGACAACAGCAAATCTCACGCTAGCTTCTACTGCCACAATGACGTATTACGTCATGTGTTTTAAACATGTAATATATGACTATTACATATATATACACATATATATAAATCTATTTTATATATAAACTTCTATCTATCTATCTATCTATATATATATATATATATATATATATATATATATATATATATATATATATATATATATACACACACCCACACGATCTCTAGCATGGAAAAACTAATTCAAGCCTAAAAATATTATTGTCTAAAGCACTAGGTATGCTAGATATAACATATTATATTTGATTGGTGTTTTCGTATTGTTTCTGAAACACAATTCAAACAGTCAGATCTATTATCAAAATTTTTAAAATATTTGAAATGGTAACTTCTCTTGTCACATAGCTTTTAGTTTGTCTCATAAATTATTCTTTAATGGCCGATTTGACTTACTATTTACCATAGGGAAAACTCAATTACAATTCTCCAAGCTGAAAACTAGATTACAAAACGCGAGTTTCAGAAATAGCTAAGTGATGACTGTGTGGGCTTAAATAGCCATGCGGTTCTACCTTGATTCGCTTCCTTCTGTTTTTTTATATGAAGTTTTTATAGTTTTTATTTGAAGGGTCTAATTTACTGTTGTTACTGTTCTTTAAATATTTCATTTTAATTGTTAATTCTTCTATTGTAGTTTATCTACTTCCTTGTTTCCTTTCCTCGCTGGGCTATTTTCCCCTGTTGGAGCCCTTAGGCTTATAGCATCTTGCTTTTCCGACTAGGGTTATAACCTGGCTTGCAATAATAATAATAATAATAATAATAATAATAATAATAATAATAATAATATGTATAAATAGATATGATTTGCGCCGCAGTACTTGAAACAAAGTTACTTTATGGATTCCTGACAAAGGCATGCGGAAAATAAGAGATTACGAATTCATGCCAAATAAAATCAGTTCTTCAAAGGATTCAGTTTGCATTTCGAAATATTGAAAAGGCTTCATTTCTAGGTTATAGATAAAGTTTTTCTCATCTTCCCTATTTCTTTTAAATTATTTTATTTCTATTTAGCACGCACGTTTATTTCATCAGAGCCAACTAATATCTTTCTGGGAAAGCTAATTTAAAATGTTTAAAGGCCGCTCATGAATGGCATATGCAAGGGACACTGACAAAGAGACTGACCATATATACATATGATCAGCGCTCAAGGTCCCTCTCCACCCAAGTTAGGATCAGGGAGAGCCAGGTAATGGTTGTTGATGATTCAGCAGGTAGACCTACAAGCTTTACCAAACCCTCCATCCTTAGCTCCTAAGGATGGTAAGGTTGCAGACACTACAAGAAACTACCGAGCTGCCACGGACTCGAACCTCAGTCCGACTAATAGCCAGGCAAGGACGTTTCCAATAGGCCACCAGAACTTTGATAACATAAATGATGCCAGGAAAGACAGAAGTCTCTTCCCAGAAGGAATTTACAGGAAGAAATCGAGCCTCGTCATTTTCTTTTTGTGATTGATGACTGATGTGGTGCTGAACTCTTTCTACCTAATGAATTCAAACCACGAATCCATCGTTTAAATAAGCCAAATGTAAATACAAGGAAGTACGGGAGCTTGCTTTTATGCTTTTATCTTCATGAATGTTTTATCTATTACCTCCGGCAAGGAAGTTGGAAGGAGGTTATGTTTTCGCCCTTGTTTATGTGTGTGCGTTTGTTTGCGAACAGATTCCTGGCCGCAATCTTATCCTTACAGTGATTAACTGTTATATAAAAAGCTGGAAATTATTAAATTTTAGAAGGTCAAGGTCAAAGGTCAAGGTCACGGTCAAGTAAAATGGCCAATTTACGTAATTAGCAATAAGTTTGGACATCGTTGTCATAGATACTTTAAACTTGGTTCATATTTCAGGTATGAAAATCCTCGCTAATTAATAAATGTTAAGATCATCGGTCGAGGTCGAGGAAAAGGTCGAGAAATAAATGGCCGTGGCGGAGGTCTGCGCTGTACTGACTTCCCCTTTAGTTTATCCTGATATTAATACAAACAGGCAATGTAATCCTAAATGATATTACTTTGATTTTATGCAACCAGTATGATTGATCAAATACACATTAACATATGTAAAAAAAATTAAAATGAAAGAAATATAATTTTTTGTCTATTATATTTTCGAAAGATGTATACATTTTACATACAGTATACTACACTAGTGTACTCAAGCCGTCAAAAATGGCATCTGACGCACGCACAGACACACACAAGTTAAACCCTTCCCACCCCCTCCCCCTCTCCTAACTACAAACCGCTGATTCGG
>NC_090752.1:65959785-65962285 GCF_036898095.1 Palaemon carinicauda | reverse complement strand
GGGTAACAATATACAGGTAGTTATATATATATATATATATATATATATATATATATATATATATATATATATATATATATATATATATATATATATATAAATCTCGATAAAATAGATGAAAGCTTGTACTCTAAGATAAAAAAAAATTCAAATGAAACAGCTGAAAGCTTGTACTCTAAGATAAGAAAAAAATCAAATGAAACAGCTGAAAGCTTGAACTCTAAGATAAAAAAAATTCAAATGAAACAGATGAAAGCTTGTACTCTAAGATAGAAAAAAAAATTCAAATAAAACAGCTGAAAGCTTGTACTCTAAGGTAAGTGACCTGCACATTACACTTACTCAGCTTACGCGGTAGTTTAAGAACTACTTTAAAGGTTTACAGGGTTAAAGGCCGCTCATGAATGGCAGAGGCATAAGACAGTGACATTGCCCTATCAAGCTGGACAATGCCCTAGACTCCTAGAGACTGACCATATATCCATATGATCTGTGCCCAAGCCCCCTCTCCACCCTAGCTAGGACTAAGGAGGGACAGACAATGGCTGCTAATGACTCAGCAGATAGACCTGTAGGCTCCACCAAACCCCCATCCTTAGCTCCCAAGGCTGGTGAAGTTGCGGCGACCAAAGGAACTAACGAGTTTGGGCGGGACTCAAACCCCAGTCTGGCGTTCACCAGTCAGGGACGTTACTACATCAGCCAAATTTCAGCCCTTTGGTAAAGATGGCCGAAAGGAAATGGGAAAATTGTCGGGAGTTGAAAAAGATTGTGCATAGAAATTTGAAAAATATATTGTTGAAAACCCCCTTTCAGTTCTGGACGACCAACAATGGCCTGATGTTTACGAGCCAGTTAATTAATTGACGAAGCAAAATATTTTCTTCTCTTGCATTGAAAGGGAGAAGAGAAAAATAGCATGATTTTTAATGTTCACTGGCATGCATTTTACCAACTATATTTCTTGGTAATTTAAGAGGTATCTAATAAGTCGTTGGCAAGTATTCTAGCAATTTGACCTTATTTTGTTTCGTCAATAACCTTAGGTCATATGGCAAACATACCACTTTAAAAGTGGTATGGTTGATTTCATGGAAATGCTACTGGATTTTAGTAATTACTCACTGATATCATGTACAGTATATACTGATAAAATTTAATAAATACTCCGGGTGATTTCATGGAAATGCTGACAGAATTTAGAAATTACCCACTGATATCATCAATAGGCTTACAAAATTTACTAAATACTCTGGGTGACTTCATGGAAATGCGGACGATATTTTGTAAATACTCTGGTAGATTTCATGGAAATGCTGACGAAATTTAGAAAATACTCTAATTCACTTCATGAATATGCTGACAAACCTTAGTAAATACTCGGGTTGATTTTATGGAAAGGCTGGAAAATTTGTTAAATACTGTGGTTCATTTCATACATATTCGGAGGAAATTTAATAAATACTCTGTTTAATTTCACGGATATGCTGACCAAATTTAGTAAAAACCCTGAGTGATTTTATGGATATGCTGACAAAATTAAGTATTTATATATATACATATATATATATATATATATATATATATATATATATATATATATATATTCTTTATATCCGGTCACGCTCAGTGGAGAGGGAGTAGTAATACCCTAGTGAGAAGGGTACCACGGAACGCAAGTGGAAGAGTGTAGTTAGGGTTGAATGTGTGTGCATATTTATCTAAATATTTAGCCGTCATTTTTGACAGGCCGCATACACTAGTCTGATAATATTGTTACTGGTGGTAACAATGATAATGAAAATACGACTCTTTTAAAGGCAACACATAAAACTCCCCGGGTGCCTTTGCAATTGCCTTTTATATAATATCTCTTTCCAGTCAGATGCTCTTACTATCTTGAGCCAGCTGTGAATTTCCTTATCCAGTATCATATTTTGCCAGTCAATCCTTTCATGGATTTAGGATGCTCATAAAACGAAACTTTATGTTGCAATACATCTCTCTCTCTCTCTCTCTCTCTCTCTCTCTCTCTCTCTCTCTCTCTCTCTCTCTCTCTCTCTCTCTCTCTCTTTATGTTGCAATGCTTATCCTTCTCTATCTCTCTCTCTTTACGTTGCAATACAACTCTCTCTCTCTCTCCTCTCTCTCTCTCTCTCTCTCTCTCTCTCTCTCTCTCTCTCTCTCTCTCTCTCAGTCCTATTTTCGTTTACCTTGTCTTATCTCTAACTAACGATATTTTTTGTCTCTTACTTATCTCTCTATCTCTCTCTATTTACGTTATAATACAACTCTCTCTCTCAGTCCTATTTTCGTTTACCTTGTCTTCTTATCTCTAACGATATTTTTTGTCTCTTGCTTATCTCTCTATCTCTCTCTCTCTCTTTACGTTGCAATACAACTCTCTCTCTCTCTCTCTCTCTCTCTCTCTCTCTCTCTCTCTCTCTCTCTCTCTCTCTCTCTCTCTCTCTCTCATATTTTCGTTTACCCTTTGCCTTCT
>NC_090752.1:65954785-65957285 GCF_036898095.1 Palaemon carinicauda | reverse complement strand
GTAGAGCGAAGACCTCCGCTGCGGCAGCTAATTTCTCCACCTTTTGCATGTATTAATTGGCGTAGATTTTCATACACTCATATATGAACCAAGTCTGAAGTGTCTGTGACAACGATATCCAAACTTATGGCTGATTACGTGAACTGGACATTTTGCTTAACCATGACCTTGACCTTTATCTTTGACCTTCCATAATTTAATCACATCCAAGCTTTTTACATAACAGTTAATCCTTGAAAGTTTCATCACTCTACGATTAAAATTTTGGACGAGAAGCTGTTCCCAAACAAACATACACACACACAAACACACAAAATGGGGTAAAACCTAACCTCCTTCCAACTTCGTTGGCGGAAACAATTATTGATTTCTTGATAACAAAGCACAGCTACATATGAAAAAGACAAGATTAATGTGCCAGCTCACCCAATATCTTTACTTGTAAAGTAAACCTTGAAAATGTGAAGCATATTACCAACCTAATTAGATGAGAGTATTTATCAGTCAACGGAACGCCAACAGAGTTTAAAATGATGTTCTCATTAGCATTTTAATTATCCGCTCATTATGCCCGGCACAAGGGTTTTAAACATTAACATGTGGCCATTACCTTAGATGATGTTGCTTTTTACCTTAGATTACCTTAAAATTTTCATACTTCCTTAAATATGAACCTAGCAAGATGAAAATTACCTTGAATACTACCTTGAAACCCTGCAAATTACCTCAAACTAAGGTTCTTACCTTAGACTACCTTGAAACTTTTCCAATTTCCTTAAATTTGAATCTAGCAAAATAGAAATTACCCTACAGATATCATTACCTTAAAGATTACCTTCAAACAATGCAAATTACTCAAACTAAGGTAATTACCTTAAAAGTTGAAACCCTTCCTGGCACTAAAACCACAAGCATCATTTTGTATCGAATTATCCACGAGGAAATTCAGCGGTGCTGGTCACATTTGCTCTGAAATACGATCCGACGGAGTGAGACGTGAATATAATAACTGCGAGAGAGAGAGAGAGAGAGAGAGAGAGAGAGAGAGAGAGAGAGAGAGAGAGGTTTTACCAATTTGTAACTTAGACTTGTGTATATGCTTCAAAATGTATTGTGGATATAATAATTTCATCATATAATTGGAGAGAGAGAGAGAGAGAGAGAGGAGAGAGAGAGAGAGAGAGGAGAGAGAGAGAGAGAGAGAGAGAGGTTTTACCAATTTGTAACTTAGACTTGTGTATATGCTTCAAAATGTATTGTGGATATACTAATGATTTCATCATATAATTGAAGAGAGAGAGAGAGAGAGAGAGAGAGGAGAGAGAGAGAGAGAGAGAGAGAGAGAGAGAGAGAGAGAGAGATCTTTATATTACAATTCGGCAGCTGGCAATATTTTATGGCAAATGCACCCCCGGGTTCTGGAAATCTCAAGAAAGGCATTTTTCTCAAAAATTCGTTTTTTTTTTTTCTTCTTTTTTTTTAAGTGGAGTTACTGTAAATAACACTAATGCGAGAAAGGATATAAATCTCTCCGCTTATCTCTGTTATATACGAGAGCCGGGTGGTGTCTCGACTCGAGCATTATGCGCAAGACTCTCTTACAGTCTCTTATGGAAGAGAAATAGGTTTGTCATGTGAGAAGTCTTGCCGGGTGCGTTCGCTCCTCTCTTCGGTGTAAATTCTGACTTCATAAATGTTCTGAAGAAACCTAATGTTGTTGTTTTTTTTTTTTTTTTTTTTTTTTGGTCTAGGCCAAGACATGAAAAATGAAGGGCTAAATCTTGAAAAAAAATTATCATTCATCGTTTTCTGATGGTTGAGTACAAGACGTTCTCATAAGGTTATGCATGATGTTCTCTCTCTCTCTCTCTCTCTCTCTCTCTCTCTCTCTCCTCTCTCCTCTCTCTCTCTCTCTCTCTCTCTCTCTCTCTCTCTCTAACAGAAAATGTGATAGTCAACAACTAAATATTTTATGTTAACTGATCTCTCTCTCTCTCTCTCTCCTCTCTCTCTCTCTCTCTCTCTCTCTCTCTCTCAAAAGGATACAAATAGACTGGAAGCAATACAATCTAGGGCCACCACACGAGTTCAAACACTAGGACAATTTACATATAAAGGGAGGATGGAACGTTTGAACTTATTTGATCTACAAACTCGAAGACTAAGGGGACAGTTAATAGAGGCATTCAAAATTCTTAAAGGAATATCAAATGTAGACTACAACAACCACTTCACGCTTAGCACAAATCAGTCCAGAGGTGACGTATACAAAGTGGAACTGAAGAGATACAAAACCACTCAATGTGGCAATTTATTTACATACAATAGAAATACTTGGAATAGACTTCCAGCGGATAGAGTGAACAGTAACACGGTAAACGAATTCTGGAATATATTAAAAATTCTCTCTCTCTCTCTCTCTCTCTCTCTCTCTCTCTCTCTCTCTCTCTCTCTCTCTCTCTCTCTCTCTCTCTCTCTCTCCTCTCTCTCTCTCTCTCTC
>NC_090752.1:65949728-65954285 GCF_036898095.1 Palaemon carinicauda | reverse complement strand
CTTCGTGGTCTTCGTCTTCATCGTCTTCGTGTGCGTCGTCTTCGTCTGCGTCGTCTTTTTCAAGTAGGCAGAGGAAGGGACAGAGAGACGATATGAACGGATGCAAACACCCTTATTTTAAAAAAAATGAAACATGGGGAGCCATATTTTAAAAAAATGATAGAACCTTCGTCATCGTCTCCGTCGCCTTCGTGGTCTTCGTCTTCATCGTCTTCGTGTGCGTCGTCTTCGTCTCCGTCGTCTTTTTCAAGTAGGCAGAGGAAAGGACAGAGACACGATATGAACGGATGCAAACACCCTTATTTTTAAAAAATTAAACCTGGGGAGCCCTATTTTCAAAAAATGATAGAACGTTCGTCATCGTCTCCGTCGTCTTCGTGGTCTTCGTCTTCATCGTCTTCGTGTGCGTCGTCTTCGTCTCCGTCGTCTTTTTCAAGTAGGCAGAGGAAGGGACAGAGACACGATATGAACGGATGCAAACACCCTTATTTTTAAAAAAATGAAACCTGGGGAGCCTTATTTTCAAAAAATGATAGAACCTTCGTCATTGTCTCCGTCGTCTTCGTGGTCTTCGTCTTCATCGTCTTCGTGTGCGTCGTCTTCGTCTGCGTCGTCTTTTTCAAGTAGGCAGAGGAAGGGACAGAGAGACGATATGAACGGATGCAAACACCCTTATTTTTAAAAAAATGAGATCTGAGTGACCCTATAAAAAAAAAAAAAAAAAAAAAAAAAAAAAAAAAAAAAAAAAAAATGGATTGCTAGGATAATTTCTTCCAGTAGGCAGAGGAAGGGACAGAGAGACGATAAGAACGGATGCAAACACCCTTATTTTTAAAAAAATGAAACCTGGAGAGCCCTATTTTAAAAAAATGATAGAACCTTCGTCATCGTCTCCGTCGTCTTCGTGGTCTTCGTCTTCATCGTCATCGTGTGCGTCGTCTTCGTCTCCGTCGTCTTTTTCAAGTAGGCAGAGGAAGGGACAGAGACACGATATGAACGGATGCAAACACCCTTATTTTTAAAAAAATGAAACCTGGGGAGCCCTATTTTCAAAAAATGATAGAACCTTCGTCATCGTCTCCGTCGTCTTCGTGGTCTTCGTCTTCATCGTCTTCGTGTGCTTCGTCTTCGTCTGCGTCGTCTTTTTCAAGTAGGCAGAGGAAGGGACAGAGACACGATATGAACGGACGCAAACACCCTTATTTTTAAAAAAATGAGATCTGAGTGACCCTATAAAAAAAAAAAAAAAAAAAAAAGAAAAAAAAAAAGAAAAAAAGAGTCGAAAATGGATAGCTAGGATAATTTCTTCCAGTAGGCAGAGGAAGGGACAGAGAGACGATAAGAACGGATGCAAACACCCTTATTTTAAAAAAAATGAAACCTGGGGAGCCCTATTTTCAAAAAATGATAGAACCTTCGTCATCGTCTCCGTCGTCTTCGTCGTCTTCGTCTTCATCGTCTTCATGTGCGTCGTCTTCGTCTCCGTCGTCTTTTTCAAGTAGGCAGAGGAAGGGACAGAGACACGATATGAACGGATGCAAACACCCTTATTTTTAAAAGATTAAACCTGGGGAGCCATATTTTCAAAAAATGATAGAACCTTCGTCATTGTCTCCGTCGTCTTCGTGGTCTTCGTCTTCATCGTCTTCGTGTGCGTCGTCTTCGTCTGCGTCGTCTTTTTCAAGTAGGCAGAGGAAGGGACAGAGACACGATATGAACGGATGCAAACACCCTTATTTTTAAAAAAAATGAGATCTGAGTGACCCTATAAAAAAAAAAAAAAAAAAAAAAAAAAAAAAAAAAAAAAAGTCGAAAATGGAGAGCTAGGATAATTTCTTCCAGTAGGCAGAGGAAGGGACAGAGAGACGATAAGAACGGATGCAAACACCCTTATTTTAAAAAAAATGAAACCTGGGGAGCCCTGTTTTAAAAAAATGATAGAACCTTCGTCATCGTCTCCGTCGTCTTCGTGGTCTTCGTCTTCCTCGTCTTCGTGTGCGTCGTCTTCGTCTGCGTCGTCTTTTTCAAGTAGGCAGAGGAAGGGACAGAGAGACGATATGAACTGATGCAAACACCCTTATTTTTAAAAAAATGAAACCTGGGGAGCCCTATTTTCAAAAAATGATAGAACCTTCGTCATCGTCTCCGTCGTCTTCGTGGTCTTCGTCTTCATCGTCTTCGTGTGCGTCGTCTTCGTCTGCGTCGTCTTTTTCAAGTAGGCAGAGGAAGGGACAGAGACACGATATGAACGGACGCAAACACCCTTATTTTTAAAAAAATGAGATCTGAGTGACCCTATAAAAAAGAAAAAAAAAAAAAAAGAAAAAAAAAAAGAAAAAAGAGTCGAAAATGGATAGCTAGGATAATTTCTTCCAGTAGGCAGAGAAAGGGACAGAGAGACGATAAGAACGGATGCAAACACCCTTATTTTAAAAAAAATGAAACCTGGGGAGCCCTATTTTCAAAAAATGATAGAACCTTCGTCATCGTCTCCGTCGTCTTCGTGGTCTTCGTCTTCATCGTCTTCATGTGCGTCGTCTTCGTCTCCGTCGTCTTTTTCAAGTAGGCAGAGGAAGGGACAGAGACACGATATGAACGGATGCAAACACCCTTATTTTTAAAAGATTAAACCTGGGGAGCCCTATTTTCAAAAAATGATAGAACCTTCGTCATCGTCTCCGTCGTCTTCGTGGTCTTCGTCTTCATCGTCTTCGTGTGCGTCGTCTTCGTCTGCGTCGTCTTTTTCAAGTAGGCAGAGGAAGGGACAGAGATACGATATGAACGGATGCAAACACCCTTATTTTTAAAAAAATGAGATCTGAGTGACCCTATAAAAAAAAAAAAAAAAAAAAAAAAAAAAAAAAAGGATAGCTAGGATAATTTCTTCCAGTAGGCAGAGGAAGGGACAGAGAGACGATAAGAACGGATGCAAACACCCTTATTTAAAAAAAAATGAAACCTGGGGAGCCCTATTTTCAAAAAATGATAGAACCTTCGTCATCGTCTCCGTCGTCTTCGTGGTCTTCGTCTTCATCGTCTTCGTGTGCGTCGTCTTCGTCTCCGTCGTCTTTTTCAAGTAGGCAGAGGAAGGGACAGAGACACGATATGAACGGATGCAAACACCCTTATTTTTAAAAAAATGAAACCTGGGGAGCCTTATTTTCAAAAAATGATAGAACCTTCGTCATTGTCTCCGTCGTCTTCGTGGTCTTCGTCTCCATCGTCTTCGTGTGCGTCGTCTTCGTCTGCGTCGTCTTTTTCAAGTAGGCAGAGGAAGGGACAGAGAGACGATATGAACGGATGCAAACACCCTTATTTTAAAAAAAATGAAACATGGGGAGCCATATTTTAAAAAAATGATAGAACCTTCGTCATCGTCTCCGTCGTCTTCGTGGTCTTCGTCTTCATCGTCTTCGTGTGCGTCGTCTTCGTCTCCGTCGTCTTTTTCAAATAGGCAGAGGAAAGGACAGAGACACGATATGAACGGATGCAAACACCCTTATTTTTAAAAAATTAAACCTGGGGAGCCCTATTTTCAAAAAATTATAGAACGTTCGTCATCGTCTCCGTCGTCTTCGTGGTCTTCGTCTTCATCGTCTTCGTGTGCGTCGTCTTCGTCACATATATATATATATATATATATTTATATGTATATATATGCTGTATGTATATATATATATATATATATATATGTGTGTGTGTGTGTGTGTGTGTACACGTGTGTGTGTGCGGTGTGTCTACTTTTTCAAAATACCTCAACAGAAACTAAGGAAATTAAACTTCTATATATTTCAGCTATGTGTATTCGGCTTTTTAAAAAACATGCCAAACTATTAGATTACAGTTAGAATAAATGCACATACAAACATACATACATACATCTAAATATATATATATATATATATATATATATGTAAATGTGTGTATATATATATATATATATATATATATGTTTATGAAATGTTATTTGAAACATATGTACAGAACGAAAACACTACTTTAACCAGAATTATACATTGAATATTTCATCCATCAAATACAGCCATCACTCAATGAAACATGAATACAAGCGGGCAAAACGAAATGATATCACCAGTGACATAAATATGAAAGAATAATGTGAATAAATGAAACATATATAGTTGTATTAAAGCTGACATAAATGTGACATATTCATTGGTATTTTGAGTTCTGTGGTTACAATTCCAGTAAAATTCTCCGAAAAAAATTTAAAAGATTCCCCTAAAATTTTCGATATTAGAAGTCACTATTAAATATTTCCAAAAATTACTATATGCGTACACTTTAAATTATTAAGTCAATATATATGACAATATAAAAGTCATTCTTATGAAATTAAAGGATAACTATATATGTAATTTTGATTATTAAGAAAAGCGTATTAGAGAAAAATAATTAATTTACGTTTTAAACTAATTTTAAGAAAAACCAATCCCAAAAGAAAACAAGTAGGCCTACATAGGCGTCACTATTATGAAATTAAAGATTTTAGCCCAATTCCAAGAAAATTATGTATACGCCTTCATTTCATAAAAA
>NC_090752.1:65939728-65944728 GCF_036898095.1 Palaemon carinicauda | reverse complement strand
AATTGTAATCCATAGCAAACAGCTAGTGAAAAAGAACGGATATTTTTATATACAGTATATATATATATATATATATATACACACACACATATATATATATATATATATTCATATATATATCATATATATATATATATATATATGTATATGTATATATATTTATACATGTATATATATGTATATATATAATATATATATACATATTTGTATATATGTATATATATATATATGTGTGTATATATATATATATATATATATAAACACGGCATCAATTTCAATTGTAGGTAAAACATTCCTAACTTAAAAGTAATATAATATGATATAATATAATATATAATATAATATTTTGTTGCTGTTCTGTGTTGATACAATGCAATTGATGGTTCATTTACGCCAAGGTGGGTAATTACAAAATAAAACTGAGACAGCAATTTCTCGATTATTTTTTATATTCGTACTACAAAGATATAAAATGTTTTAATTTAATGTTCATTGGTCTTGCTAAGTAAATGCCGAATATGTATGAGAGAGAGAGAGAGAGAGAGAGAGAGAGAGAGAGAGAGAGAGCAATTTCTTGAATATTTTCAAATTTATATTGTAAGGATATAAAATATTTTAAATGTTTGTTTTCTCAAGGAAAAGCCAAATTTGTATCAGAGGTCAACAAATACATTGTTTTAAATACTTATTATGCATAGACAGAAGAAGAAGAAGAAGAAGAAGAAGAAGAAGAAGAAGAAGAAGAAGAAGAAGAAGAAGGAGAGAGCCTTACCTTACCTTATTGCCTTATTTTTTGTTTGGGTTCCCCCAGGTCCCTCAGTGTGAGGCACCTCGTATATCCACCAGAGAGTTGCTAATACATCTTCCGGTGTATTTTGCATCTTCCAGTCTTGGATGGTCTGGGATGCATCTTAGGTATTTATCGAGCTGCTTTTTAAACGCATCTACGCTCACTCCTGATATGTTTCTTAGTTGAGCTGGCAGCACATTAAATAGTCGCTGCATTATCGATGCTGGTGCGTAGTGGATTAATGTCCTGTGCGCCTTTCTCAGTTTACCTGGAATGCTTTTTGGTACTATTAATCTACCTCGGCTTGCTCTTTCTGATACTTTAAGCTCCATGATGTTTTCAGCAATTCCTTCTATTTGCTTCCATGCTTGTATTATCATGTAGCGTTCTCTTCTCCTTTCTAGACTGTATAGTTTTAAAAATTGCAGTCTTTCCCAGTAATCAAGGTCCTTAACTTCTTCTATTCTAGCAGTATAGGACCTTTGTACACTCTCTATTTGCGCAATATCCTTTTGGTAGTGTGGGTACCATATCACATTGCAGTACTCGAGTGTACTACGCACATAAGTTTTGTAAAGCATAATCATGTGTTCAGCTTTTCTTGTTTTAAAGTGTCTGAATAACATTCCCATTTTTGCTTTACATTTAGCCAACAGTGTTGCTATTTGGTCGTTGCATAACATATTCCTATTTAAAATTACACCAAGGTCTTTAATTGCTTCCTTGTTTGTGATTGTCTCATTATTAGGTCCCTTGTATGCATACACAATTCCTTCTCTGTTTCCATAATTTATTGATTCGAATTTATCGGAGTTAAATACCATCCTATTTATCTCCGCCCATTCATATATTTTGTTTAGATCTCTTTGTAGTGAGTTCCTATCTTCATCACAAGTAATTTCTCTACTTATTCTTGTGTCATCGGCGAAACTTCTCACTACGGAGTTTTCAACATCACAGTCTATGTCTGAGATCATAATAACAAATAGCAGTGCAGCTAATACCGTACCTTGGGGCACACCAGATATTACCTGGGCTTCATCTGATTTCTCGTCATTTGCAACCACTATCTGTTTTCTGTTTTGCGGGAATTCTTTTACCCATTTTCCTATCTTTCCCACAATATTATGCTTTCTCATTTTTTTCTCCAATATGTTATGGTCTACCTTGTCAAAGGCTTTTGCAAAATCTAGATAGATCACATCTGTGTCTTTTTCATTTATCATATTATTGTATATGTTTTCATAGTGAGCTATCAGTTGGGTCTGTGTACTTTTTCCAGGTACGAAACCGTGTTGACCCATATTAAACAAATTATTTTTGACCAAATGGTTCATTATTTTCTTTTTTATTACCCTCTCATACACTTTCATAATATGTGATGTTAGACTAACAGGTCTATAATTGCTTGCCTCTAGTCTTGATCCACTTTTGAAGATAGGGGTTATATAAGCTAATTTATGTTTAACATATATCTCGCTCATATCTATACTCTGTCTTAGCAGTATTGCAAGTGGCTTCGCGATAGTGTTTGCAGTTTTTTTTAACAAAATCGCTGGAACTCCATCTGGTCCGGCTGCCGATCCATTTTTAATTTCGTTTATAGCCGTGACAATATCTGCTTCATTAATATCTATATCCGTTAGATATTCAACATTTTCTTCTCTCATTTCTGTTTCATTATTCTCATTCGCAATTCTTGGCGTGAACTCACTCTTATATTTTTCTGCTAATATGTTGCATATTTCCTTTTTTTCATTCGTTAGCCGTCCTTCAATTCTTAGAGGGCCTATTTCTATTCTCCTTTTATTCATCTTTTTTGCATAGGAGTAAAGTACTTTGGGGTTTCTTTTTATATTTTGAAGTGTCCTTTCTTCTAAGTCCCTTTTTTCATTTTCTTTCGACTGTATAATCTTTTGTTCTGCATTTTCTATCTTACATTTTATTTCCCTCATTTTCCACACATTTTTTTCTTTTGCAAGATTTTTCTTCCACTTTTTAATTTTCTGAAATAAGATCCTTCTGTCTCTTGGTATGCACGTCTTTTGTTTATTGTTTTTTTTCGGTACATATTTTTCAACAATTTTCTCCAGTATTTTGTACAGTATATCCGTATTTACCTGTATATTATCACTTATAAATACATTTTTCCATTCTTTATTCAGTTCTTCATTTATTTCTGACCATTTTATATTCTTACTGTAAAAGTTATATTTTCCATATCCTTCCCAAAGTTTTGTGCTTTTATTAATTTTGTGATCACTTGCTTTGGAATGAACTATCAATTCTATGACATTGTGGTCTGAAATTCCCGTGTTATACACTATTATTTCTTTAACATAATTCACCTCATTCACAAATACTAGATCTAGGACATTTTCCTTTCTTGTTGGAATGTGGTTTATTTGTTGCATATTATGTTCTAATAGCATATCTTGAAGCTTTTCAAATTGCCTCTTATCTTCTGCGCTACTATTACTATCTTTTTTATATGTATACATACAACCACTTTCTTCTATCCGTTCTTTCCAATCCACGAAAGGAAAGTTAAAATCTCCGGATAGGAGTATATTCCAGTCTTTATGGTTTCTACATATATCATCTATTTTTTCTATTATTATGTCAAACTCCTTAGTGTTTGGGGGTCTGTAAACTACAATATTCATTAGTTTTTCAAATTCAAATTCTACCGCAATCAATTCACATTCTGTGTTGCTGTATTTTTCACATACTTTTCCTTGATTTATGTCTCTTCCATATATTGCGGTTCCCCCTTGATTCCTATTTTTTTCTGTCTGATCTATAAGTTTGGAAACCCTTTATCTGGTCATCACTGCCAGTCTCTTGGGAATACCATGTTTCACTTATATTTAATATATCTATTTTTTCAATTTGGGTTAGTTCTTCTAAGAACTCTATTTTCCTTTTAGAGTTACTCGTGACTAAACCCTGTGCATTCATTACTATTATGGTTTGTGTTTCATCCCCATTATTTAATATTGGTAATAATATGGATTCTCCCATGCTTCCTTCCTGTTCTGATATGATGTTCTTTTCTTCATTTCCCGGAATTCTGCCATTAAAAAATCCAACTTTTCTATTATATTTGCTCTTTCGCCTTCATATTCATTTGTGTGTGTATACCTGCAGCTGTCCCCATATCTGCACCAATAGAGAGAGAGAGAGAGAGAGAGAGAGAGAGAGAGAGAGAGAGAGAGAGAGGGGGGGGAGGCCCTTGGCATTTCCCATTAGTTATTTGGAAATTCAAATTTATACGATATCACAAATCATAAATATGCAATTTATACTAAAGAAAACCTTTATCCATTATCCTAATATGAAATATGAAATACTTAAGCAGTCTTTTCATCAAACGAAATTTTAATGTTTTCAGTGAGAGTAATTCTTGATCCCAGAAGAATAAATTCACTATTTTCTGTGTTGGAGCCCTTGGCCTTATAGTATCCTGCTTTTACATCCTTTAGAGCAAAGGATGACGTATTATAGGGAGCCTGTAGGTCTGCCTGCTAAGTCATGAACAGCCATTGCCTGGCCCTCCCTAGTCAGTCTCTACGATATTGTTCACTGTACCTTGTCTCTACCATTCATGAGAGACCATTAAACATTAAAACTCAGAATATATATTTATATCTTCGCCTTGGTTGTATCAGTACAAACTATATTTATTTCCCATAATTTCATAAAAGAAGAAAATAAGCAATATAAAAAGTTAGTATTTTGGTTTATTCATTACGTTTTGCGTAGGGCAAAAGCTCATTGCATATTAAACATTGGTTTGAAAACATTTCTCAAGTAAACAGTTTTTCGCTGTAGAATTTTATAATCGTTAGAAAAATATACCAATGGTTTGCAAATAGCTCTTAGTGTGTATAAATAGTTTTGAATGGGAGAATCTATATGTTCAATTTATTTCCAACTCTGCTATTAATGTTTCCACGTGTATACAAAATTCTATAGAAAAGATATTTTGGGGCACTATTCAAAGACGCCATCACAATCTCTCATCAATGATAAGGAGCGAGTGTCTGATATATATATATATATATATATATATATATATATATATATATAAAATATCATCATCATCATCTCCTGCCACGCCTATTGACGCAAAGGGTCTCTCTCTCTCTCTCTCTCTCTCTCTCTCTCTCTCTCTCTCTCTCTCATATCTTTTTTTGTCACATCCATG
>NC_090752.1:65917228-65937228 GCF_036898095.1 Palaemon carinicauda | reverse complement strand
ATATATATGTATATATATTATATATATGTATATATGTATGTATATATATATATATATATATATATATATATATATATATATATATATATATTTATATATATATATATATACTGTATATAATATATAGAAGCACATGCGTGTGTTGTATATTCTAGTGAGTTTTAGTACCCAATCAATGCATGCTCCCCGAAGGCAACTAGTTAATCCGGAGTAATTTTTTGATTAACATCGTATTTACTTCATATCAGATTGTTGGCTTCGTTTACATTTCCAAACATTCCATCGCTGGCAAACATCTGTATTATTCCAGTGGCCTGTGAGAGAGAGAGAGAGAGAGAGAGAGAGAGAGAGAGAGAGATTACTGGTCTGAAATATTAATATGTAGAGAGAGAGAGAGAGAGAGAGAGAGAGAGAGAGAGATTACTGGTCTTTGAAATATTAATATGTAGAGAGAGAGAGAGAGAGAGAGAGAGAGAGAGAGAGAGAGAGAGAGAGATGAGGTTAGGGGGTCTCTATGTAGAAGATAATTTCATTGTTTACATAAACTGATGTAATAAATATATTTATGGTTATTATGTTATTTCCAAGTAAATTGTTCCTAATGTATTAAGTTTATGCTTGAATCAAAATATGAATATATTATTTTTATTCACGGCGACTAGCCTATGTATTTAGAAAATAATTTTCACATTATCTTTTTTTGTATTTGAGAAAAGAGCAGTTTTGAATTTCATACACACGATCAGAAATTCTTTGGTAGTATAAATATTTCACTTTAATTAGTGGTGCGAACTAACAGGATCAATGTTTTGTTTCATTACGAATTCTAGAATCTAGAATTCCAAAAGGAATTATTTATCTCTATTGATAAAGTATAAATGATTCGTTTCACTCTTTTAATAGCAACAAGAGGGTAGAATCTTTTGATGTTGTGTCTCCTTTTTAAGTTTTATTCAAAGTTTCATCTGTATATAATTTTATTTGTTCGTTACTTCTCATGCAGTTTATTCATTTCATTATTTCGTTTCCTCACTGCGCAATTTTTCCCTGTAGGAGCCCCTGGGCTTATAGCATCCTGCATCTCTTAACTTAAACCTTAGCTAATAATAATAATAATAATAATAATAATAATAATAATAATAATAATAATAATAATAATAATAATAATAATAATAATAATAATATGTTGCCTATCATAAACAATAAAGTATTTATGTACATTATAAGGAATTATGTGTAGATGAATCGCTTCATAGAAAAAATTAAGGTTTTATTTATTTATTTTTTTTTTTTTTTACAGAAATTATCATATGTAAGTTTATAAAAAGCCACTTTCTGGTGAGGCTATTTCCATACGTAAAATATCTTTGTTTAAAATGCTCGTTTTTTCATTCAAAATAAGTTTCTGATTCATAAGTTAATACTGGTAAGACCATCTCATTAAATACTTTTCTTTATAAAGGAAATAGCATTTTACTTTTCAGTCTCATCTCCCTAACCAAAAGTTTTCTATGCATTCCACGCTTCGTGTTCTTTTGATTTCGGTCACACTTTCATACTTCTTGTAGTTCCGTTTCCCAGCACTTTCATACTTCTTTTAGTTCCGTTTCCCACCACTTTCATACGTCTTGCAGTTCCATTTCCCAGCTTTTTCATACTTCTTGTATTTCCGTTTCCCAGCACTTTCATACTTGTAGTTCCGTTTACCAGCACTTTCATACTTCTTGTAGTTCCGTTTCCCAGCACTTTCATACTTCTTGCAGTTCCGTTTCCCAGCTTTTTCATACTTCTTGTATTTCCGTTTCCCAGCACTTTCATATTTCTTGTAGTTCCGTTTCCCAGCACTTTCATACTTCTTGTAGTTCCGTTTCCCAGCACTTTCATACTTCTTGCAGTTCCGTTTCCCAGCACTTTCATACTTCTTGTAGTTCCGTTTCCCACCACTTTCATACGTCTTGCAGTTCCGTTTCCCAGCACTTTCATACTTCTTGCAGTTCCGTTTCCCAGCACTTTCATACTTCTTGTAGTTACGTTTCCCAGCACTTTCATACTTCTTGTAGTTCCGTTTCCCACCACTTTCATACGTCTTGCAGTTCCGTTTCCCAGCTTTTTCATACTTCTTGTATTTCCGTTTCCCAGCACTTTCATACTTCTTGTAGTTACGTTTCCCAGCACTTTCATACTTCTTGTAGTTCCGTTTCCCAGCTTTTTCATACTTCTTGTAGTTACGTTTCCCAGCACTTTCATACTTCTTGTAGTTCCGTTTCCCAGCACTTTCATACTTGTTGTAGTTCCGTTTCCCAGCACTTTTCATACTTCTTGTAGTTCCGTTTCCCAGCACTTTTTCATACTTCTTGTAGTTCCGTTTCCCAGCACTTTCATACTTCTTGTAGTTCCGTTTCCCAGCACTTTCATACTTCTTGTAGTTCCGTTTCCCAGCACTTTCATACTTCTTGTAGTTCCGTTTCCCAGCACTTTCATACTTCTTGCAGTTCCGTTTCCCAGCTTTCATACTTCTTGTAGTTCCGTTTCCCAGCACTTTCATACTTCTTGTAGTTCCGTTTCCCAGCACTTTCATACTTCTTGTAGTTCCGTTTCCCAGCACTTTCATACTTCTTGTAGTTCCGTTTCCCAGCACTTTCATACTTCTTGCAGTTCCGTTTCCCAGCACTTTCATACTTCTTGTAGTTCCGTTTCCCAGCACTTTCATACTTCTTGTAGTTACGTTTCCCAGCACTTTCATACTTCTTGTAGTTCCGTTTCCCAGCTTTCATACTTCTTGTAGTTACGTTTCCCAGCACTTTCATACTTCTTGTAGTTCCGTTTCCCAGCACTTTCATACTTCTTGTAGTTCCGTTTCCCAGCACTTTCATACTTCTTGTAGTTCCGTTTCCCAGCACTTTCATACTTCTTGTAGTTCCGTTTCCCAAGCTTTCATACTTCTTGTAGTTCCGTTTCCCAGCTTTTTCATACTTCTTGTAGTTCCGTTTCCAAGCACTTTCATACGTCTTGCAGTTCCGTTTCCCAGCTTTTTCATACTTCTTGTATTTCCGTTTCCCACCACTTTCATACGTCTTGCAGTTCCGTTTCCCAGCTTTTTCATACTTCTTGTATTTCCGTTTCCCAGCACTTTCATACGTCTTGCAGTTCCGTTTCCCAGCTTTTTCATACTTCTTGTATTTCCGTTTCCCACCACTTTCATACGTCTTGCAGTTCCGTTTCCCAGCTTTTTCATACTTCTTGTATTTCCGTTTCCCAGCACTTTCATACGTCTTGCAGTTCCGTTTCCCAGCTTTTTCATACTTCTTGTATTTCCGTTTCCCAGCACTTTCATACGTCTTGCAGTTCCGTTTCCCAGCTTTTTCATACTTCTTGTATTTCCGTTTCCCAGCACTTTCATACGTCTTGCAGTTCCGTTTCCCAGCTTTTTCATACTTCTTGTATTTCCGTTTCCCAGCACTTTCATACGTCTTGCAGTTCCGTTTCCCAGCTTTTTCATACTTCTTGTATTTCCGTTTCCCAGCACTTTCATACGTCTTGCAGTTCCGTTTCCCAGCTTTTTCATACTTCTTGTATTTCCGTTTCCCAGCACTTTCATACGTCTTGCAGTTCCGTTTCCCAGCTTTTTCATACTTCTTGTATTTCCGTTTCCCAGCACTTTCATACGTCTTGCAGTTCCGTTTCCCAGCTTTTTCATACTTCTTGTATTTCCGTTTCCCAGCACTTTCATACGTCTTGCAGTTCCGTTTCCCAGCTTTTTCATACTTCTTGTATTTCCGTTTCCCAGCACTTTCATACGTCTTGCAGTTCCGTTTCCCAGCTTTTTCATACTTCTTGTATTTCCGTTTCCCAGCACTTTCATACGTCTTGCAGTTCCGTTTCCCAGCTTTTTCATACTTCTTGTATTTCCGTTTCCCAGCACTTTCATACTTCTTGCAGTTCCGTTTCCCACCACTTTCATACTTCTTGCAGTTCCGTTTCCCAGCACTTTCATACTTCTTGCAGTTCCGTTTCCCACCACTTTCATACTTCTTGTAGTTCCGTTTCCCAGCACTTTCATACTTCTTGTAGTTCCGTTTCCCACCACTTTCATACTTCTTGCAGTTCCGTTTCCCAGCACTTTCATACTTCTTGTAGTTCCGTTTCCCAGCACTTTCATACTTCTTGTAGTTCCGTTTCCCAGCACTTTCATACTTCTTGTAGTTCCGTTTCCCAGCTTTTTCATACTTCTTGTAGTTCCGTTTCCCAGCACTTTCATACTTCTTGTAGTTCCGTTTCCCAGCACTTTCATACTTCTTGTAGTTCCGTTTCCCAGCACTTTCATACTTCTTGTAGTTCCGTTTCCCAGCACTTTCATACTTCTTGTAGTTCCGTTTCCCAGCACTTTCATACTTCTTGCAGTTCCGTTTCCCAGCTTTTTCATACTTCTTGTAGTTCCGTTTCCCAGCACTTTCATACTTCTTGTAGTTCCGTTTCCCAGCACTTTCATACTTCTTGTAGTTCCGTTTCCCACCACTTTCATACGTCTTGCAGTTCCGTTTCCCAGCTTTTTCATACTTCTTGTATTTCCGTTTCCCAGCACTTTCATACTTCTTGTAGTTCCGTTTCCCAGCACTTTCATACTTCTTGTAGTTCCGTTTCCCAGCTTTCATACTTCTTGTAGTTCCGTTTCCCAGCACTTTCATACTTCTTATAGTTCCGTTTCCCAGCACTTTCATACTTCTTGTAGTTCCGTTTCCCAGCACTTTCATACTTCTTGTAGTTCCGTTTCCCAGCACTTTCATACTTCTTGCAGTTCCGTTTCCCAGCTTTTTCATACTTCTTGTAGTTCCGTTTCCCAGCTTTCATACTTCTTGTAGTTCCGTTTCCCAGACTTTCATACTTCTTGTAGTTCCGTTTCCCAGCACTTTCATACGTCTTGCAGTTCCGTTTCCCAGCTTTTTCATACTTCTTGTATTTCCGTTTCCCAGCACTTTCATACTTCTTGCAGTTCCGTTTCCCAGATTTTTCATACTTCTTGTAGTTCCGTTTCCCAGCACTTTCATACTTCTTGTAGTTCCGTTTCCCAGCACTTTCATACTTCTTGTAGTTCCGTTTCCCAGCTTTCATACTTCTTGTAGTTCCGTTTCCCAGCACTTTCATACTTCTTGTAGTTCCGTTTCCCAGCACTTTCATACTTCTTGTAGTTCCGTTTCCCAGCACTTTCATACTTCTTGTAGTTCCGTTTCCCAGCACTTTCATACTTCTTGCAGTTCCGTTTCCCAGCTTTTTCATACTTCTTGTAGTTCCGTTTCCCAGCTTTCATACTTCTTGTAGTTCCGTTTCCCAGCACTTTCATACTTCTTGTAGTTCCGTTTCCCACCACTTTCATACTTCTTGCAGTTCCGTTTCCCAGCTTTTTCATACTTCTTGTATTTCCGTTTCCCAGCACTTTCATACTTCTTGTAGTTACGTTTCCCAGCACTTTCATACTTCTTGTAGTTCCGTTTCCCAGCTTTTTCATACTTCTTGTAGTTACGTTTCCCAGCACTTTCATACTTCTTGTAGTTCCGTTTCCCAGCACTTTCATACTTCTTGTAGTTCCGTTTCCCAGCACTTTCATACTTCTTGTAGTTCCGTTTCCCAGCACTTTCATACTTCTTGTAGTTACGTTTCCCAGCACTTTCATACTTCTTGTAGTTACGTTTCCCAGCACTTTCATACTTCTTGTAGTTCCGTTTCCCAGCACTTTCATACTTCTTGTAGTTCCGTTTCCCAGCTTTTTCATACTTCTTGTAGTTCCGTTTCCCAGCACTTTCATACTTCTTGTAGTTCCGTTTCCCAGCACTTTCATACTTCTTGTAGTTCCGTTTCCCAGCTTTTTCATACTTCTTGTAGTTACGTTTCCCAGCACTTTCATACTTCTTGTAGTTCCGTTTCCCAGCACTTTCATACTTCTTGTAGTTACGTTTCCCAGCACTTTCATACTTCTTGTAGTTCCGTTTCCCAGCACTTTCATACTTCTTGTAGTTACGTTTCCCAGCACTTTCATACTTCTTGTAGTTCCGTTTCCCAGCACTTTCATACTTCTTGTAGTTCCGTTTCCCAGCACTTTCATACTTCTTGTAGTTCCGTTTCCCAGCACTTTCATACTTCTTGTAGTTCCGTTTCCCAGCACTTTCATACTTCTTGTAGTTCCGTTTCCCAGCACTTTCATACTTCTTGTAGTTCCGTTTCCCAGCACTTTCATACTTCTTGTAGTTCCGTTTCCCAGCACTTTCATACTTCTTGTAGTTCCGTTTCCCAGCACTTTCATACTTCTTGTAGTTCCGTTTCCCAGCACTTTCATACTTCTTGTAGTTCCGTTTCCCAGTACTTTCATACTTCTTGCAGTTCCGTTTCCCAGCTTTTTCATACTTCTTGTAGTTCCGTTTCCCAGCACTTTCATACTTCTTGTAGTTCCGTTTCCCAGCACTTTCATACTTCTTTGTAGTTCCGTTTCCCACCACTTTCATACTTCTTGTAGTTCCGTTTCCCAGCACTTTCATACTTCTTGTAGTTCCGTTTCCCAGCACTTTCATACTTCTTGTAGTTACGTTTCCCAGCACTTTCATACTTTCTTGTAGTTCCGTTTCCCAGCTTTTTCATACTTCTTGTAGTTCCGTTTCCCAGCACTTTCATACTTCTTGTAGTTCCGTTTCCCAGCTTTTTCATACTTCTTGTAGTTACGTTTCCCAGCACTTTCATACTTCTTGTAGTTCCGTTTCCCAGCACTTTCATACTTCTTGTAGTTCCGTTTCCCAGCACTTTCATACTTCTTGTAGTTCCGTTTCCCAGCACTTTCATACTTCTTGTAGTTACGTTTCCCAGCACTTTCATACTTCTTGTAGTTCCGTTTCCCAGCACTTTCATACTTCTTGTAGTTCCGTTTCCCAGCACTTTCATACTTCTTGTAGTTCCGTTTCCCAGCTTTTTCATACTTCTTGTAGTTACGTTTCCCAGCACTTTCATACTTCTTGTAGTTCCGTTTCCCAGCACTTTCATACTTCTTGTAGTTCCGTTTCCCAGCTTTTTCATACTTCTTGTAGTTATGTTTGCCAGCACTTTCATACTTCTTGTAGTTCCGTTTCCCAGCACTTTCATACTTCTTGTAGTTACGTTTCCCAGCACTTTCATACTTCTTGTAGTTACGTTTCCCAGCACTTTCATACTTCTTGTAGTTCCGTTTCCCAGCACTTTCATACTTCTTGTAGTTCGTTTCACAGCTTTTTCATACTTCTTGTAGTTCTGTTTCCCAGCACTTTCATACTTCTTGTAGTTCCGTTTCCCAGCACTTTCATACTTCTTGTAGTTCCGTTTCCCAGCACTTTCATACTTCTTGTAGTTCCGTTTCCCAGCTTTTTCATACTTCTTGTATTTATGTTTCCCAGCACTTTCATACTTCTTGTAGTTCCGTTTCCCAGCACTTTCATACTTCTTGTAGTTACGTTTCCCAGCACTTTCATACTTCTTGTAGTTCCGTTTCCCAGCACTTTCATACTTCTTGTAGTTCCGTTTCCCAGCACTTTCATACTTCTTGTAGTTCCGTTTCCCAGCTTTTTCATACTTCTTGTAGTTACGTTTCCCAGCACTTTCATACTTCTTGTAGTTCCGTTTCCCAGCTTTTTCATACTTCTTGTAGTTCCGTTTCCAGCACTTTCATACTTCTTGTAGTTCCGTTTCCCAGCACTTTCATACTTCTTGTAGTTCCGTTTCCCAGCTTTTTCATACTTCTTGTAGTTACGTTTCCCAGCACTTTCATACTTCTTGTAGTTCCGTTTCCCAGCACTTTCATACTTCTTGTAGTTATGTTTGCCAGCACTTTCATACTTCTTGTAGTTCCGTTTCCCAGCTTTTTCATACTTCTTGTAGTTATGTTTCCCAGCACTTTCATACTTCTTGTAGTTCCGTTTCCCAGCACTTTCATACTTCTTGTAGTTCGTTTCCCAGCTTTTTCATACTTCTTGTAGTTCCGTTTCCCAGCACTTTCATACTTCTTGTAGTTACGTTTCCCAGCACTTTCATACTTCTTGTAGTTCCGTTTCCCAGAACTTTCATACTTCTTGTAGTTCCGTTTCACCATACTTTCATACTTCTTGTAGTTCGTTTCCCAAGCTTTTTCATACTTCTTGTAGTTCCGTTTCCCAGCACTTTCATACTTTCATACTTTTGTAGTTCCGTTTCCAAGCTTTTTCATACTTCTTGTAGTTCCGTTTCCCAGCACTTTCATACTTCTTGTAGTTACGTTTCCCAGCACTTTCATACTTCTTTTAGTTCCGTTTCCCAGCACTTTCATACTTTCATACTTCTTGTAGTTCCGTTTCCAAGCTTTTTCATACTTCTTGTAGTTCCGTTTCCCAGCACTTTCATACTTTCATACTTCTTGTAGTTCCGTTTCCAAGCTTTTTCATACTTCTTGTAGTTCCGTTTCCCAGCACTTTCATACTTCTTGTAGTTCCGTTTCCAGCACTTTCATACTTCTTGTAGTTCCGTTTCCCAGCACTTTCATACTTTCATACTTCTTGTAGTTCCGTTTCACAGCTTTTTCATACTTCTTGTAGTTCCGTTTCCCAGCACTTTCATACTTCTTGTAGTTCCGTTTCCCAGCTTTTTCATACTTCTTGTAGTTCCGTTTCCCAGCACTTTCATACTTCTTGTAGTTCGGTTTCCCAGCTTTTTCATACTTCTTGTATTTCCGTTTCCCAGCACTTTAATACTTCTTGTAGTTCGTTTCACAGCTTTTTCATACTTCTTGTAGTTCCGTTTCCCAGCACTTTCATACTTCTTGTAGTTCCGTTTCCCAGCTTTTTCATACTTCTTGTATTTCCGTTTCCCAGCACTTTCATACTTCTTGTAGTTCCGTTTCCCAGCTTTTTCATACTTCTTGTAGTTCCGTTTCCCAGCACTTTCATACTTCTTGTAGTTCCGTTTCCCAGCTTTTTCATACTTCTTGTAGTTCCGTTTCCCAGGACTTTCATACTTCTTTTAGTTCCGTTTGCCACCACTTTCATACTTTCATACTTCTTGTAATTCCGTTTCCAAGCTTTTTCATACTTCTTGCAGTTCCGTTTCCCAGCACTTTCATACTTTCATACTTCTTGTAATTCCGTTTCCAAGCTTTTTCATACTTATTTTAGTTCCGTTTCCCAGCACTTTCATACTTTTATACTTCTTGTAATTCCGTTTCCAAGCTTTTTCATACTTCTTGTAGTTCCGTTTCCCAGCACTTTCATACTTTCATACTTCTTGTAATTCCGTTTCCAAGCTTTTTCATACTTCTTGTAGTTCCGTTTCCCAGCACTTTCATACTTTCATACTTCTTGTAATTCCGTTTCCAAGCTTTTTCATACTTCTTGTAGTTCCGTTTCCCAGCACTTTCATACTTCTTTTATTTCCGTTTCCTAGCACTTTCATACTTCTTGTAGTTCCGTTTCCCAGCACTTTCATACTTTCATACTTCTTGTAGTTCCGTTTCCAAGCTTTTTCATATTTCTTTTAGTTCCGTTTCCTAACACTTTCATACTTCTTGTAGTTCCGTTTCCTAGCACTTTCATACTTCTTGTAGTTCCGTTTCCCAGCACTTTCATACTTTCATACTTCTTGTAGTTCCGTTTCACAGCTTTTCCATACTTCTTGTAGTTCCGTTTCCCAGCACTTTCATACTTCTTGTAGTTCCGTTTCCCAACTTTTTCATACTTCTTGTATTTCCGTTTCCTAGCACTTTCATACTTCTTGTAGTTCCGTTTCCCAGCACTTTCATACTTTCATACTTCTTTTAGTTCCGTTTCACAGCTTTTTCATACTTCTTGTAGTTCCGTTTCCTAGCACTTTCATACTTGTAGTTCCGTTTCCCAGCACTTTCATACTTTCATACTTCTTGTAGTTCCGTTTCACAGCTTTTTCATACTTCTTGTATTTCCGTTTCCCAGCACTTTCGTACTTCTTGTAGTTCGGTTTCCCAGCTTTTTCATACTTCTTGTATTTCCGTTTCCCAGCACTTTCATACTTCTTGTAGTTCGGTTTCACAGCTTTTTCATACTTCTTATAGTTCCGTTTCCCAGCACTTTCATACTTCTTGTAGTTCTGTTTCCCAGCTTTTTCATACTTCTTGTATTTCCGTTTCCCAGCACTTTCATACTTCTTGTAGTTCCGTTTCCCAGCTTTTTCATACTTCTTGTAGTTCCGTTTCCCAGCACTTTCGTACTCCTTGTAGTTCCGTTTCCCAGCTATTTCATACTTCTTGTATTTCCGTTTCCCAGCACTTTCGTACTTCTTGTAGTTTGGTTTCCCAGCTTTTTCATACTTCTTGTATTTCCGTTTCCCAGCACTTTCATACTTCTTTTAGTTCGGTTTCACAGCTTTTTCATACTTCTTGTAGTTCCGTTTGCCAGCACTTTCATACTTCTTTTAGTTCCGTTTGCCAGCACTTTCATACTTCTTTTAGTTCCGTTTCCCAGCACTTTCATACTTCTTGTAGTTCCGTTTCCCAGCACTTTCATACTTCTTGTAGTTCCGTTTCCCAGCACTTTCATACTTCTTTTAGTTCCGTTTCCCAGCACTTTCATACTTTCATACTTCTTGTAGTTCTGTTTGACAGCTTTTTCATACTTCTTGTAATTCCGTTTCTCAGCACTTTCATACTTTCATACTTCTTGTAGTTCCGTTTCCCACCACTTTCATACTTCTTGTAGTTCCGTTTCCCACCACTTTCATACTTCTCGTAGTTCCATTTCCCAGCACTTTCATACTTTCATACTTCTTATAGTTCTGTTTCCCAGCACTTTCATACTTCTTTTAGTTCCGTTTCCCAGCACTTTCATACTTCTTGTAGTTCCGTATCCCACCACTTTCATGGTTGTTGTAGCTCCGTTTCCCACTGCGCTCATGCTTCTTTTAGTTCCTTTTTCCACCGCTTTCATGCTTCTTATTGTTTCGTTTCCCACCACGTTCATGTTTCTTCTACCTCCATTTCCCACCAATTTCAAGTTTCTTCTATCTCTGTTTCCCACCACTTTCATGCTTCTTGTAGTTTTGTTTCCCACCACTTTCATGCTTCTTGTAGTTGCGTTTCCCACCACTTTCATGTTTCTTCTATCTCTGTTTCCCACCACTTTCATGCTTCTTGTAGTTTTGTTTCCCACCACTTTCATGCTTCTTGTAGTTGCGTTTCCCACCACGTTCATGTTTCTTCTAGCTCTGTTTCCCAGCACTTTCATACTTCCTGTAGTTCTGTTTCCCATCACTTTCATACTTCTTGCAGTTCCGTTTCCCAGCACTTTCATACTTCTTTTAGTTCCGTTTCCCACCACTTTCATACGTCTTGCAGTTCCGTTTCCCAGCACTTTCATACTTATTGCAGTTCCGTTTCCCAGCACTTTCATACTTCTTGTAGTTACGTTTCCCAGCACTTTCATACTTCTTGTAGTTCCGTTTCCCACCACTTTCATACGTCTTGCAGTTCCGTTTCCCAGCTTTTTCATACTTCTTGTATTTCCGTTTCCCAGCACTTTCATACTTCTTGTAGTTACGTTTCCCAGCACTTTCATACTTCTTGTAGTTCCGTTTCCCAGCTTTTTCATACTTCTTGTAGTTACGTTTCCCAGCACTTTCATACTTCTTGTAGTTCCGTTTCCCAGCACTTTCATACTTCTTGTAGTTCCGTTTCCCAGCACTTTCATACTTGTTGTAGTTCCGTTTCCCAGCACTTTTATACTTCTTGCAGTTCCGTTTCCAAGCTTTTTCATATTTCTTGTAGTTCCGTTTCCAAGCTTTTTCATATTTTTTGTAGTTCCGTTTCCCAGCACTTTCATACGTCTTGCAGTTCCGTTTCCCAGCTTTTTTATACTTCTTGTATTTCCGTTTCCCAGCACTTTCATACTTCTTGTAGTTCCGTTTCCCAGCACTTTCATACATCTTGCAGTTCCGTTTCCCAGCTTTTTTATACTTCTTGTATTTCCGTTTCCCAGCACTTTCATACTTCTTGTAGTTACGTTTCCCAGCACTTTCATACTTCTTGTAGTTCCGTTTCCCAGCTTTTTCATACTTCTTGTAGTTACGTTTCCCAGCACTTTCATACTTCTTGTAGTTCCGTTTCCCAGAACTTTCATACTTTTTGTAGTTCCGTTTCCCAGCACTTTCATACTTCTTGTAGTTCCGTTTCCCAGCACTTTCATACTTCTTGCAGTTCCGTTTCCAAGCTTTTTCATATTTCTTGTAGTTCCGTTTCCAAGCTTTTTCATATTTCTTGTAGTTCCGTTTCCCAGCACTTTCATACTTCTTTTAGTTCCGTTTCCCACCACTTTCATACGTCTTGCAGTTCCGTTTCCCAGCTTTTTCATACTTCTTGTATTTCCGTTTCCCAGCACTTTCATACTTCTTGTAGTTACGTTTCCCAGCACTTTCATACTTCTTGTAGTTCCGTTTCCCAGCTTTTTCATACTTCTCGTAGTTACGTTTCCCAGCACTTTCATACTTCTTGTAGTTCCGTTTCCCAGCACTTTCATACTTCTTGTAGTTCCGTTTCCCAGCACTTTCATACTTCTTGTAGTTCCGTTTCCCAGCACTTTCATACTTCTTGTAGTTCCGTTTCCCAGCACTTTCATACTTCTTGCAGTTCCGTTTCCAAGCTTTTTCATATTTCTTTTAGTTCCGTGTCCAAGCTTTTTCATATTTCTTGTAGTTCCGTTTCCCAGCACTTTCATACTTCTTTTAGTTCCGTTTCCCACCACTTTCATACGTCTTGCAGTTCCGTTTCCCAGCTTTTTCATACTTCTTGTATTTCCGTTTCCCAGCACTTTCATACTTCTTGTAGTTACGTTTCCCAGCACTTTCATACTTCTTGTAGTTCCGTTTCCCAGCTTTTTCATACTTCTTGTAGTTACGTTTCCCAGCACTTTCATACTTCTTGTAGTTCCGTTTCCCAGCACTTTCATACTTCTTGTAGTTCCGTTTCCCAGCACTTTCATACTTCTTGTAGTTCCGTTTCCCAGCACTTTCATACTTCTTGCAGTTCCGTTTCCAAGCTTTTTCATATTTCTTGTAGTTCCGTTTCCAAGCTTTTTCATATTTCTTGTAGTTCCGTTTCCCAGGACTTTCATACTTCTTTTAGTTCCGTTTCCCACCACTTTCATACGTCTTGCAGTTCCGTTTCCCAGCTTTTTCATACTTCTTGTATTTCCGTTTCCCAGCACTTTCATACTTCTTGCAGTTCCGTTTCCAAGCTTTTTCATATTTCTTGTAGTTCCATTTCCAAGCTTTTTCATATTTCTTGTAGTTCCGTTCCCCAGCACTTTCATACTTCTTTTAGTTCTGTTTCCCACCACTTTCATACGTCTTGCAGTTCCGTTTCCCAGCTTTTTCATACTTCTTGTATTTCCATTTCCCAGCACTTTCATACTTCTTTTAGTTACGTTTCCCAGCACTTTCATACTTCTTGTAGTTCCGTTTCCCAGCTTTTTCATACTTCTTGTAGTTACGTTTCCCAGCTTTTTCATACTTCTTGTAGTTCCGTTTCCCAGCACTTTCATACTTCTTGTAGTTTCGTTTCCCAGCACTTTCATACTTCTTGTAGTTCCGTTTCCCAGCACTTTCATACTTCTTGCAGTTCCATTTCCAAGCTTTTTCATATTTCTTGTAGTTCCGTTTCCAAGCTTTTTCATACTTCTTTTAGTTCCGTTTCCCACCACTTTCATACGTCTTGCAGTTCCGTTTCCCACCACTTTCATACGTCTTGCAGTTCCGTTTCCCAGCACTTTCATACTTCTTGTAGTTACGTTTCCCAGCACTTTCATACTTCTTGTAGTTCCGTTTCCCAGCTTTTTCATACTTCTTGTAGTTACGTTTCCCAGCACTTTCATACTTCTTTTAGTTCCGTTCCCCAGCACTTTCAAACTTCTTGTAGTTCCGTTTCCCAGCACTTTCATACTTCTTGTAGTTACGTTTGCCAGCACTTTCATACTTCTTGTAGTTACGTTTCCCAGCACTTTCATACTTCTTGTAGTTACGTTTGCCAGTACTTTCATACTTCTTGTAGTTCCGTTTCCCAGCACTTTCATACTTCTTGTAGTTCCGTTTCCCTGCTTTTTCATACTTCTTGTAGTTACGTTTCCCAGCACTTTCATACTTCTTGTAGTTCCGTTTCCCAGCACTTTCATACTTCTTGTAGTTCCGTTTCCCAGCTTTTTCATACTGCTTGTAGTTATGTTTACCAGCACTTTCATACTTCTTGTAGTTCCGTTTCCCAGCACTTTCATACTTCTTGTAGTTACGTTTCCCAGCACTTTCATACTTCTTGTAGTGATGTTTCCCAGCACTTTCATACTTCTTGTAGTTCCATTTCCCAGCACTTTCATACTTCTTGTAGTTCGGTTTCACAGCTTTTTCATACTTCTTGTAGTTCCGTTTCCCAGCACTTTCATACTTCTTGTAGTTCCGTTTCCCAGCACTTTCATACTTCTTGTAGTTTAGTTTCCCAGCACTTTCATACTTCTTGTAGTTCTGTTTCCCAGCTTTTTCATACTTCTTGTAGTTATGTTTGCCAGCACTTTCATACTTCTTGTAGTTACGTTTGCCAGCACTTTCATACTTCTTGTAGTTACGTTTGCCAGCACTTTCATACTTCTTGTAGTTACATTTGCCAGCACTTTCATACTTCTTGTAGTTCCGTTTCCCAGCACTTTCATACTTCTTGTAGTTCCGTTTCCCAGCTTTTTCATACTTCTTGTAGTTACGTTTCCCAGCACTTTCATACTTCTTGTAGTTCCGTTTCCCAGCTTTTTCATACTTCTTGTAGTTCCGTTTCCCAGCACTTTCATACTTCTTGTAGTTCCGTTTCCCAGCACTTTCATACTTCTTGTAGTTCCGTTTCCCAGCTTTTTCATACTTGTTGTAGTTACGTTTGCCAGCACTTTCATACTTCTTGTAGTTCCGTTTCCCAGCACTTTCATACTTCTTGTAGTTATGTTTGCCAGCACTTTCATACTTCTTGTAGTTCCGTTTCCCAGCTTTTTCATACTTCTTGTAGTTATGTTTCCCAGCACTTTCATACTTCTTGTAGTTCCGTTTCCCAGCACTTCCATACTTCTTGTAGTTCTGTTTCCCAGCTTTTTCATACTTCTTGTAGTTCCGGTTCCCAGCACTTTCATACTTCTTGTAGTTACGTTTGCCAGCACTTTCTACTTCTTGTAGTTCCGTTTCCCAGAACTTTCATACTTCTTTTAGTTCCGTTTCGAAGCACTTTCATACTTTCATAGTTCTTGTAATTCTGTTTCAAAGCTTTTTCATACTTCTTGTAGTTCCGTTTCCCAGCACTTTCATACTTTCATTCTTTTTGTAGTTCCGTTTCCAAGCTTTTTCATACTTCTTGTAGTTCCGTTTCCCAGCACTTTCATACTTCTTTTAGTTACGTTTGCCAGCACTTTCATACTTCTTTTAGTTCCGTTTCCCAGCACTTTCATACTTTCATACTTCTTGCAATTCCGTTTCCAAGCTTTTTCATACTTCTTGTAGTTCCGTTTCCCAGCACTTTCATACTTTCATACTTCTTGTAGTTCCGTTTCCAAGCTTTTTCATATTTCTTTTAGTTCCGTTTCCTAGCACTTTCATACTTCTTGTAGTTCCGTTTCCTAGCACTTTCATACTTCTTTTAGTTCCGTTTCCTAGCACTTTCATACTTCTTGTAGTTCCGTTTCCCACCACTATCATACTTTCATACTTCTTTTAGTTCCGTTTCACAGCTTTTTCATACTTCTTGTAGTTCCGTTTCCCAGCATTTTCATACTTCTTGTAGTTCCGTTTCCCAGCTTTTTCATACTTCTTGTATTTCCGTTTCCCAGCACTTTCGTACTTCTTGTAGTTCGGTTTCCCAGCTTTTTCATACTTCTTGTGTTTCCGTTTCCCAGCACTTTAATACTTCTTGTAGTTCGGTTTCACAGCTTTTTCATACTTCTTGTAGTTCCGTTTCCCAGCACTTTCATACTTCTTGTAGTTCCGTTTCCCAGCTTTTTCATACTTCTTGTATTTCCGTTTCCCATCACTTTTATACTTCTTGTAGTTCCGTTTCCCAGCACTTTCATACTTCTTATAGTTCCGTTTCCCAGCTTTTTCATACTTCTTGTAGTTCCGTTTCCCAGCACTTTCATACTTCTTGTAGTTCCGTTTCCCAGCTTTTTCATACTTCTTGTAGTTCCGTTTCCCAGGACTTTCATACTTCTTTTAGTTCCGTTTGCCAGCACTTTCATACTTTCATACTTCTTGTAATTCCGTTTCCAAGCTTTTTCATACTTCTTGCAGTTCCGTTTCCCAGCACTTTCATACTTTCATACTTCTTGTAATTCCGTTTCCAAGCTTTTTCATACTTCGCTTAGTTCCGTTTCCCAGCACTTTCATACTTTTATACTTCTTGTAATTCCGTTTCCAAGCTTTTTCATACTTCTTGTAGTTCCGTTTCCCAGCACTTTCATACTTTCATACTTCTTGTAATTCCGTTTCCAAGCTTTTTCATACTTCTTGTAGTTCCGTTTCCCAGCACTTTCATACTTTCATACTTCTTGTAATTCCGTTTCCAAGCTTTTTCATACTTCTTGTAGTTCCGTTTCCCAGCACTTTCATACTTCTTGTAGTTCCGTTTCCTAGCACTTTCATACTTCTTGTAGTTCCGTTTCCCAGCACTTTCATACTTTCATACTTCTTGTAGTTCCGTTTCCAAGCTTTTTCATATTTCTTTTAGTTCCGTTTCCTAGCACTTTCATACTTCTTGTAGTTCCGTTTCCTAGCACTTTCATACTTCTTGTAGTTCCGTTTCCCAGCACTTTCATACTTTCATACTTCTTGTAGTTCCGTTTCACAGCTTTTTCATACTTCTTGTAGTTCCGTTTCCCAGCACTTTCATACTTCTTGTAGTTCCGTTTCCCAGCTTTTTCATACTTCTTGTATTTCCGTTTCCTAGCACTTTCATACTTCTTGTAGTTCCGTTTCCCAGCACTTTCATACTTTCATACTTCTTGTAGTTCCGTTTCACAGCTTTTTCATACTTCTTGTAGTTCCGCTTCCTAGCACTTTCTTACTTCTTGTAGTTCCGTTTCCCAGCACTTTCATACTTTCATACTTCTTGTAGTTCCGTTTCACAGCTTTTTCATACTTCTTGTATTTCCGTTTCCCAGCACTTTCGTACTTCTTGTAGTTCGGTTTCCCAGCTTTTTCATACTTCTTGTATTTCCGTTTCCCAGCACTTTCATACTTCTTGTAGTTCGGTTTCACAGCTTTTTCATACTTCTTGTAGTTCCGTTTCCCAGCACTTTCATACTTCTTGTAGTTCCGTTTCCCAGCTTTTTCATACTTCTTGTATTTCCGTTTCCCAGCACTTTCATACTTCTTGTAGTTCCGTTTCCCAGCTTTTTCATACTTCTTGTAGTTCCGTTTCCCAGCACTTTCGTACTTCTTGTAGTTCCGTTTCCCAGCTATTTCATACTTCTTGTATTTCCGTTTCCCAGCACTTTCGTACTTCTTGTAGTTTGGTTTCCCAGCTTTTTCATACTTCTTGTATTTCCGTTTCCCAGCACTTTCATACTTCTTTTAGTTCGGTTTCACAGCTTTTTCATACTTCTTGTAGTTCCGTTTGCCAGCACTTTCATACTTCTTTTAGTTCCGTTTGCCAGCACTTTCATACTTTTTTTAGTTCCATTTCCCAGCACTTTCATACTTCTTGTAGTTCCGTTTCCCAGCACTTTCATACTTCTTGTAGTTCCGTTTCCCAGCACTTTCATACTTCTTTTAGTTCCGTTTCCCAGCACTTTCATACTTTCATACTTCTTGTAGTTCTGTTTGACAGCTTTTTCATACTTCTTGTAATTCCGTTTCCCAGCACTTTCATACTTTCATACTTCTTGTAGTTCCGTTTCCCTTCCACTTTCATACTTCTTGTAGTTCCGTTTCCCACCACTTTCATACTTCTTGTAGTTCCGTTTCCCAGCACTTTCATACTTTCATACTTCTTATAGTTCTGTTTCCCAGCACTTTCATACTTCTTGTAGTTCCGTTTCCCAGCACTTTCATACTTCTTGTAGTTCCGTTTCCCACCACTTTCATGGTTGTTGTAGCTCCGTTTCCCACTGCGCTCATGCTTCTTTTAGTTCCTTTTTCCACCGCTTTCATGCTTCTTATTGTTTCGTTTCCCACCACGTTCATGTTTCTTCTACCTCCATTTCCCACCAATTTCAAGTTTCTTCTATCTCTGTTTCCCACCACTTTCATGCTTCTTGTAGTTTTGTTTCCCACCACTTTCATGCTTCTTGTAGTTGCGTTTCCCACCACTTTCATGTTTCTTCTATCTCTGTTTCCCACCACTTTCATGCTTCTTGTAGTTTTGTTTCCCACCACTTTCATGCTTCTTGTAGTTGCGTTTCCCACCACGTTCATGTTTCTTCTAGCTCTGTTTCCCACTGCTTTCATGCTTCTTGTAGTTCCGTTTCCCACCACGTTCATGCTTCTTCTAGCTCCGTTTCCCACCGCTTTCATGCTTCTTATAGTTCCGTTTCCCGCCATGTTCATGCTTCTTCTCCCGTGCTTCCCTTTTACACCAATGAAACTCCCTGCTGACAACATGACCCAGATTATAGAATTTTCAAAAATTCTTCATTAACCCCTCCTCTCTCAGCTATTGTAACTTCATTCAGCCCCTTCCTCCTCATATTCTCTTTCAACTCCTCTTTTATTTAATTCACTTTACATACGTTCATAGTTATATTTTTAAACCTTTTTTTTTCTACACGCACAATTATGTATTACAGGGGAATCATTATTATTATTATTATTATTATTATTATTATTATTATTATTATTATTATTATTATTATTATTATTATTATTTTTATTATTATTATTATTACTAGCCAAGCTGCAATCCTAAATGGAAAATAAGTTTGCTATAAACCCAAGGGCTCCAATATAGAAAAATGATCCCAGTGAGGAAATGAAATAAGGAAGTAAATAAACAACGAGAGAAGTAATAAACAATTAGAATAGAATATTTTCTCGCTATTGCTACGGAAATAGCAGATAGGATTGAGATATGTGTGCGTATGTGGGGTGACATTTTTATAATATAAAATCATAACTAAAGTAAAGAAAAGTATATTTGTTTTAATTACTGATATAAATAATCTTTTTAAATGTTCTAGCACATGGATAGATACAAAATTAGTGCAGTTATAAAGGCTTTTGATCTCTGTTAATCTAATATAGAAAAGCTCGAGCTAATGTAAACTATTTATAATGAGGCAACATACTTATTATGGTTTAATTATTGATATATTAAAAATTATATTATGCAATTAAATGCTTGAGATATGTGTGCGTATGTGGGGTGCTATATTTGTAATATAAAATCATGACTAAAATATACTGAAAAGTATACTTGGTTTAATTACAGATATAAATAATCTTTTTAGATGTTCTAGCACATGGATAGATACAAAATTAATGCAGTTATTTTAAAGAGAAGTTATAAAGGCTTTTGATCTCTGTTAATCTAATATAGGAAAGCTCGAGCTAAGGTAAACTATTTATAATGAGGCAACATACTGATTATGGTCTAATTGTTAATATATTAAAAACTATATTATGCAATTAAATAATTCATTGATTATTAAGTTGATTTTATATACGATCAATGAATACAATATAAACACTAAAACATTTTATTTCACATAATGAGGTTTAGTCATTGCCTGATTGAATTATCTTGATTAAGGAAAAAAATATGAATATATATTGTTGATATATAAAGGTTAAAGATGGCTGGTTTCAATTCCAGTTTCATCAGATTAGAGGCTCACTAGAACGTCAGTCTGGCTAGCCTAAACCCCCCACTATGGTGCCCAACCACAGAAGTGGCCTCCCCAGTAAACAGCTTAAACTCACGGCCCTGTGCTGGGATCGATCTGCTGCCATGCGAATGCTAGGCAAACACGTTCCCACTGCACTAG
>NC_090752.1:65897228-65914728 GCF_036898095.1 Palaemon carinicauda | reverse complement strand
ATATATATATATATATATATATAATCAGCCTTCAGTAGTTTATTGCAGACCAAAGGACTCAGGCATGTCCTTCCACTTGGGTCCTTTTATGGTCCTTCTGTGCTTGTCCACGCCCTCAAACTTCCTTAGTTCGTCGATCTATTGTCTTTTCTTCCTTTGCTTCTTTTATAATCTCTAGGGACCCATTCTGTTATTCTTAATCTCCATCTATTGTCTGTTATTCTCATTATATAATCAGCCCATGTCCATATCTTTTTCTTACATGTTAGAATATCCTTTAATTTAGTTTGTTCTCGTAGCCATTTGCTCTTTTCATGTTTATTATTGTTATTTTCATCATGATCATATATATATATATATATATATATATATATATATATATATATATATATATATATATATGTATATATGTATATATATATGTATACATATATACATATGTATATATATATATTACAATATATATATATAAATATATATATATATACATATACATATATATATATATATATATATATATATATATATATATATATATATATATATAATTTATATATATATATATATATATATATATATATATATATATATATATATGTATATATACATTATATATACATACATATTATATACAGTATATACAGTATATATATATATATATATATATATATATACATATATATATATATATATATATATATATATATATATATATATATATATGTTATACATTATATATATACATACATATATACAGTATGTATATATATATATATATATATATATATATATATATATATATATATATATATATATATATAGATAATGTAAATTCTTTTCAATATTGTTCTAACTATTGCCTAACTTGTTTCATGAACAGAACCACCCTCAAAATCTCTCGTTATTAATCTTTCATCAAAAAAAAAAAAAAAGAATTAATAAATAACCACTAATGTTAATATGAATGATTAAAGAAATTAGAGAATGAATTATGCAAGGACTAGTATCCGCGTCCCGTCAAAATGACGACTAAATATTTAGATAGATATTCACATACATGCACACACATACTCCTCTCACCAGGTAATGACTACTCACTCTCTATCTCTTTGCCCCCACTCGAGGACTTGTGAGAGATGTGCATGACTGAAAAGAAATATATCAATAAATACATATATATTTATATTTGATTGGATAAGTGTCTTCTTAGACGTATGCAAAACGATAAGCACAGATATACAGAAAGTGAAATAATGTACTCGATATAGGAGTAAATGATGCATATTTTGTGCGTGTGTAGACAGAATGCTAATGAGACCTGCGTATGTTCGTAAAACAAATAATGTGTTGAAAGATGAAAGTTGCTCTGCATCTTGTGGAATATTTTTTTTTTCTTTTGAGCTACACCATGTGAAGGGTAATGATTTGACGTTGAAATAAAGTTTATGTATATATATATATATATATATATATATATATATATATATATATATATATATATATATATATATACATTTTTATTTATTTATTTATATATATGTATATATACATATATATACATATATATGCATATACATTTATTTATTTATTTATTTATATATATTTATATACATATATATAATGTATATATATATATATATATATATATATATATATATATATATATATATATTATATATATCTATCTATCTATCTATATATATATATATATATATATATATATATATATATATATATATATATATATATATATATTATCACGCCCGAAAGTATTTTCGTTCGTTCATTTATATATTTATCTATTTATTTATTTTTTTTGCCCACGCAGTCGTATGTTTGCTGCTTGTTGGTAACTGGGTGTTGTTTGCTTGTTATTTATTTTGCAGTCGTTAAGGAGGGTAGTTCTAATCCAACAATTTCTTCCTTTACATGATGACGTGGAAGCAGAGAGACTTCTTTTTCGGGAAAAGCCCAAGTTTGGGGTGAGTGATCCTCTGAACGCTAGAGAGGTTGGGATTGCCTCTGAGAGGTACTTACCTACTGAAAGCAGTGGATTTGCCTTGGATCGCTGCAATGGTGTGTAGCTGTTAGTGCCCTTTATTAGACATCAACGCCTGTCTTTGAGTCTTCAGCACCTTATACCACTGTCACGCCCGTTTGATCATTCTTTCGCTGCTGATGCATGGATGTTTACCTTCGAAGAGCTGCTGTGATCGAGTGTTTTTATCAAGTTCTCGATTGGAGGATTACAACACCTTTTAATCTGCGACGGACACATTACGAACACGGGAGAGGATATCAGCCTTGAACAGCCCCTAAAGACAATTCAGATTTATCACCTGGTCCCTCATGTTTATTACTGCAACTGCAGCGCCGTTGATGATACTTTACGAGAAGTTAAGTATTGGTATTAGTAACTGTCCTCCATTTTTTTTAGAACTGCAATTAACATTAACAACACTTCATTACAAAGGAGCATCAAGTTTACGCTGCAATGACCTGAAACTTACTTCGGTCTAAATATTATTTAATTATTTTCTTTTTCTTTTGTAAATAAATATTTATATTTCCTTTTTGTATCATACTCCCTCGTTGTCCTTTGCCATCATTGTTTATGAACTATAACTGGTTGTTAAAGGTACTTAAGGTTGTACAAAATACTATTGTTTTTTTTATGTAACGGCTTTATGCAAATTATAAAGAACCTGCTTTAACATAAAACGTTAATGTTATTAATTAAGTCGTGACATAAATTGGCGACCGTGACAGGATGGCAAAGGGTCAGTGAGGTAGTGTGAAAAAGTAATTTTTTTTTTATTCTCTTTTGACGGGAAACTTTAATGGTTCATCGTGTTAAGTAGCATTTTCTCATTTTAACAAGATGTCAACTTTAAGCGAGTTAACTGCCATTGGTGAGAAACTTGGATTGTCAGGATCTGACTTAGCATATTTCATAAAAGAGCAACAGGAGTTCGAACGCGCTAAACGAGCAGAGCAGAGAGACGCTGAAAGAGAGCAAATGGAAGCAGAAAAAGCAATATTGGCTGAAAAGAGAGCGCTTATGGAAGCTGATAAAGAAAGGCTTGAGTTAGAGATAACTTTAAAGTCTTCAAAGTCCGATGAAACTTCTATGAGTGCTTCTGTGCCAGCTAAGTTCAGTGATAAGTGGGGAACTAAGCTAATTCCTAAGTTTAGCGAGTCAGATGTCGGAAAATTTTTCGTTGCTTTTGAGAAAGTAGCTCATCAGTTATCTTGGCCCAAGGAACTCTGGGCTGTATTAGTGCAATCTGCATTCTCTGGTAAGGCACAAGTAGTTTATGCTGCGTTAAGTGCAGAAGAGTCCGGGGATTATGATATTGTGAAAAAAATGGTTTTAAATGCATACCAGCTAATCCCAGAAGCTTACCGGCAGAAATTCAGATCCTGGCGTAAAATGTTTAATCAAACATTTGTAGAATGGGCAGGTCAGAAAGCAGTTAAACTTGACGAGTGGTTGGCTGCAGAGGAGGCAAGTACATTTGCCGAGTTACGAGAACTGGTTTTGTTGGAGGATTTTAAAAATAACATTCCCAAAGACGTTCGCATCCATATTGAAGAATTTAACATTGATAATGTGAATGAGGCAGCAAAGGCAGCAGACAGGTTTGTTTTGTCACACAAGCATTATGGTAAGAAGAAAACTCATTGGGAAGCAGGTGTGGAAAAGGTGGAAGTAATAAAGGGTAGAGAAAGTCCTTCATCGCCTTCGAGGGGTGCGAGGCAGGCCCGGGACATTGTTTGTTATAAGTGTGGTAAGAAGGGCCATGTTAAGTCACATTGTCCTGAAGTAACTAAGTCGGTTAAACCAGTTATGTTGATGGATTGTAGGTCAGTGCCGCCTGTGTCTTCTAGTCTTGAAGGAGAGGTGAGTGGGAGCATGCCTTATGGTAAGGAATTTGAAGACTTTGTCTTTAGAGGTATAGTGAAAGTTGGATCTGAGGCAACTGATGGTAATATCGTTGCATTGCTGCGGGATACTGGCTCGTGCCAGTCCTGCATTCTGGAAACCTCTCTCCCTAAAGATTTCTCACGGAAAGGTCAGGATTTTGTGTTGCTTGGGGGTTTCCCAGATACAGTAACATCTTGGCCTGTGGAAGAAGTTTATTTGGAATCTCCTTTGGTAACTGGTAGGTTGAAACTGGCTGTAGTTAGTGCATTGCCTGTGAGTGGTGTGGATTTGTTGATAGGCAATGATGTGATGCAAGGTAGTGGCACAGCCTGTGCATCAGAAGGTCGAAAGGGGGCTAGTGTGGTTAATGAACGTGTTATGGTAAATGTTAAACCTGTTGTTCCTGTAACCCGAGCCCAATCTAGAGAGGAAGTCAAAGGTAGAGAAGCTGACATAAATTTGGAAAACTGCTTCCAAACCAAAACTCAACCTAAGACAACGAAAGGTAAGTCCAAGCAGATAAAAAATCTTTCGTTAAAGTCTATGGTTAATATATCTGAAGACTTTCCTACAGATTTTAGTTGCACGTTTCCAGATAGGCAAACACTAATTAGTGCTCAAAAAGAAGATCGCGAATTGAAAAGTATATATGAAGAAGCAGAACAGCTAAAGGAACAGGATGATTTAAGTGAAGCAAGTTATGTATTAAAGAATGATGTGTTATATAGATTAATTCGTCCAATGACCGCATCTACTGATGAAGAGTGGAAGGTAAGGGAACAAATTGTAGTACCTAGTAAGTTTAGGCATTTTATTTTGCAAGAGGCTCATGAAAGTGAATGGGGGGGGGGGTCATTTAGGAATACGAAAAACACTGTCCAAAGTGAAAGATAATTTTTTTTGGCCTTCTGTAAAGAAAGACGTAGTCAGACATTGTAAGTCATGTCACCAGTGCCAAATGGTTGGAAAACCCAACCAGAAAATTACTAAAGCGCCTTTAATTCCAATCCCAGCTGTTGAAGAACCATTCACTCAAATTGTTATTGACATTGTGGGTCCTTTACCCAAAACCAAAACAGGTTTTCAGTACATGTTAACAATAATGGACAGAACCACTAGATTTCCTGAGGTAATACCTGTTAGAGGCATTAAGAGTGGTATTGTAATTAAGCATCTCATGGACTTCTTTTCTCGTTATGGTTTGCCTCGAGAGATACAGTCGGATCAAGGTTCTAATTTCACTAGTAGGGAGTTCCAGGCTAAAATGAATGAACTTGGCATTAAACACAACTTGGCATCGTCATATCATCCCGAAAGTCAGGGAATACTTGAAAGATTTCACTCCACTCTGAAGAATGCTTTGACTAAGTATTGTTTAGACCATGTTGAGGAATGGGATAAAGACTTGCCTTTATTGCTTTTTGCTTTAAGATCAGCATTAGTGAATCTCTGGGTTTTTCTCCTTTTCAGATGGTCTATGGACACAATGTGAGAGGACCTCTTGATTTATTAAGGGAACATTGGGAAGGGGGTAGTGATAAAATGAATTCACTTGATTATATTTTGTCTTTCAAAGAGAAATTAAGGAGCATTTGGCAATGGGCCCAAAATAATCTCTCTACTTCGCAGGCTAAAATGAAAACTCATTATGATAGAAAGTCTCAAGTAAGGAACTTTGAAGCAGGAGAACAAGTACTAGTGTTACTTCCTATTCCAGGTCAGTTCAGAGCTCAGTTTGTAGGTCCAGCAGTGGTTAAGAAGAAACTGAATGATGTTGATTATTTGGTGGAAATTCCAGGGAGGAGGAAAAAGTATCAGTTGTGTCATATTAACATTATGAAGAAATATTTTTCCAGAGCTAACACTGTTAAATCTGTTTCAGCTGTTGTACCTAAAGAATGTAATGGACAAGAAGTGGAAAGCAAAGAATATGGATGGAATGGCGAAAACTCTAAAATTTTGTGTAACCCAGATAGTTTGTTTAAACATCTGAAGGCTCAGGAAGCTACTGATATTAAGGATTTATTCAAAGAACATCCGTCAATATTTAAGGACACTCCTGGTCTTGTGCGTAGTTTGCAACATGATGTGGTACTAAAGCCAAATGCCCAGCCAATTAGACAAGCCCCTTACAGGTTAAGTCCACAGAAAGCTGAAGCTGTGAGAAAGGAAGTCAGTTATATGTTGGAGAATGACTTGATATCACCAAGTAGCAGTCCTTGGAGTTCCCCGGTTGTATTAGTGAAAAAGGAAAATGGACAAGACAGGTTGTGTTTTGACTACAGGAAAGTAAACGACTTAACAGTTGCTGACAATTTCCCTCTGCCTCGCATAGAAGATTGCATAGATAAGATTGGTAATGCCAAGTATATTAGTAAGTTAGACCTTTTAAAAGGTTACTGGCAGGTTCCTCTGACTGAAAATGCACGAGAAATATCAGCATTTATAACACTGAAGGTTTATTCGAATGTAAAGTCATGCCCTTTGGCATGCGTAACGCAGCCAGTACCTTCCAGAGAATGATGTGGATGATCACGAATGGATTGAAGGGTTGTGTAGTTTATCTGGACGATATAATTATTTTCAGTGACAACTGGAAAGACCATGTCGATAGAATCAGGGCCTTATTTCGTGCAATTACTGACGCTGGTTTGGTAGTAAACCTTTCTAAATGCGAATTTGGAAAGGCTGAAGTTATCTACCTCGGACATCACGTCGGACAAGGTAAAGTATTACCCAAGGAAAAGAACATTGAAGCTGTACTAGCTTTTCCCACTCTAAAAACACGGAAAAATGTAAGGCAATTTGTTGGTCTCGCTGGTTACTATCGCAGGTTTGTCCCCAGTTTTTCTGAAATAGTAACTCCTTTAACTAATCTTTTAAGAGAGAAATCTAGATTCTTGTGGGACGATACATGTCAACGAGCCTTTGATAAATTAAAAGGCATTTTAAGCACCTACCCTATTTTGAAATCACCTGACTTTCAGAAGGGGTTCAAGTTAACGGTGGATGCCAGCGATCTCGGAGTAGGAGCAGTGCTATTGCAAGACAATAGTGAAGGTATTGAACATCCTGTTTCATATTTTTCTAGGAAACTTAATGAGCATCAAAAGAAATATAGCACAATCGAAAAGGAAGCCTTAGCTTTAGTTTTAGCTCTACAACATTTTGAAATTTATGTAACATCTAGCGTTGATCCAATTGTTGTGTATTCAGATCACAACCCTTTAAAATTTGTGAACAAATTTAGGAACAAAAACAGAAGGCTCACTAATTGGAGTCTTATGCTCCAGGAATATAATTTGACTGTAAAACATGTGAAAGGGAAGGACAATGTCGTCGCTGATGCCCTCTCTAGAAATCTGTGATGTCTTTTCCACTTGGATTATTGTTTTGTTTTCGTATTTATTTTATTTTTCTTCCTGCAGTGTCTTTGGTGCAACATCTCGTTCTTCCATCATTGGTTTTTTGTTTGTGGAAGTGATAATTTACTGGTCTTGAGGCCATTTAACATTGCCGTTAATTTTTTTTTTTCAGTACATGTTGAGATATAAAATTGGTTGGAACTTTCATATGAGTTGTAAAAAAAAAAATATATTTTTTTTTTACCTATTAGGTTGGGGGTATCACGCCCGAAAGTATTTTCGTTCGTTCATTTATATATTTATCTATTTATTTATTTTTTTTGCCCACGCAGTCGTATGTTTGCTGCTTGTTGGTAACTGGGTGTTGTTTGCTTGTTATTTATTTTGCAGTCGTTAAGGAGGGTAGTTCTAATCCAACAATTTCTTCCTTTACATGATGACGTGGAAGCAGAGAGACTTCTTTTTCGGGAAAAGCCCAAGTTTGGGGTGAGTGATCCTCTGAACGCTAGAGAGGTTGGGATTGCCTCTGAGAGGTACTTACCTACTGAAAGCAGTGGATTTGCCTTGGATCGCTGCAATGGTGTGTAGCTGTTAGTGCCCTTTATTAGACATCAACGCCTGTCTTTGAGTCTTCAGCACCTTATACCACTGTCACGCCCGTTTGATCATTCTTTCGCTGCTGATGCATGGATGTTTACCTTCGAAGAGCTGCTGTGATCGAGTGTTTTTATCAAGTTCTCGATTGGAGGATTACAACACCTTTTAATCTGCGACGGACACATTACGAACACGGGAGAGGATATCAGCCTTGAACAGCCCCTAAAGACAATTCAGATTTATCACCTGGTCCCTCATGTTTATTACTGCAACTGCAGCGCCGTTGATGATACTTTACGAGAAGTTAAGTATTGGTATTAGTAACTGTCCTCCATTTTTTTTAGAACTGCAATTAACATTAACAACACTTCATTACAAAGGAGCATCAAGTTTACGCTGCAATGACCTGAAACTTACTTCGGTCTAAATATTATTTAATTATTTTCTTTTTCTTTTGTAAATAAATATTTATATTTCCTTTTTGTATCATACTCCCTCGTTGTCCTTTGCCATCATTGTTTATGAACTATAACTGGTTGTTAAAGGTACTTAAGGTTGTACAAAATACTATTGTTTTTTTTATGTAACGGCTTTATGCAAATTATAAAGAACCTGCTTTAACATAAAACGTTAATGTTATTAATTAAGTCGTGACAATATATATATATATATATATATATATATATATATATATATATGAATACATATTCTTTTATATAAATGGTTATATATATGTGTATATATATATATATATATATATATATATATATATATATATATATATATATGAAGTAAGTGTGTATATTTATATATATATATATATATATATATATATATATATATATATATATATATATATATACATATATATATATATATATATATATATATATATATATATATATATATATATTATACTGAATATCTTCTACATCAGTCTCTTGGCCCAATATCCAAGAGCATGCAATTTCCCTGAGGTCTTCCTGTTTGTTCTCATCATCATTTACATGATGTATTTGCTCTTTTACGCCATGCCCAAGAAACCTCGTATATAGTTGGGTTACTTACATGTCAATTCCTCTGCTTGAGGACAAACATCTTTGGGTCTCTTGATGAAACCTCTAGTGATATTAATATGTTGCTAAAGACAATTATTTTTTTTTTATTATACGGAAGCAGATATGGTGTATTATTTTGACTAATGAGACTTGCCATATTGTGTTTCTAAAGACGATAGGTTTTTTTTTTTTTTTATTATACGGAAGCATATTGGGTGTATTTTTTTTACTTGATGAGACATCTTGTTATGTCAATACGTTGCTAAAGACAATTTTTTTTTTATTATACGGAAGCATATCGGGTGTATTTTTTTTATTTTAACTTGAAATGTTTGAGGACATTATGTTGCTAAAGACGATGTTTGTTATTATGCGAAAGCATATCTGGTGTATATTTTTTATAACTTAAAATATCTTGTCATTAATATGTTGCCAAAGACAATGTTTTTTTTTCTTTATTATACGAAAGCATAATAAAGCAATTCAGTTGTTGTTTGCGGATGATACTGTACTGGTAGCAGACACAGAAGAGAAGCTTGACCGACTAGTGACAGAATTTGGAAGGGTGTGTGAGAGAAGGAAATTGAGAGTCAATGTGGGTAAGAGTAAGGTTATGAGATGTACGAGAAGGGAAGGTGGTGCAAGGTTGAATGTCATGTTGAATGGAGAGTTACTTGAGGAGGTGGATCAGTTTAAGTACTTGGGGTCTGTTGTTGCAGGAAATGGTGGAGTGGAAGCAGATGTACGTCAGAGAGTGAATGAAGGTTGCAAAGTGTTGGGGGCAGTTAAGGGAGTAGTAAAAAATAGAGGGTTGGGCATGAATGTAAAGAGAGTTCTGTATGAGAAAGTGATTGTACCAACTGTGATGTATGGATCGGAGTCGTGGGGAATGAAAGTGAGGGAGAGACAGAAATTGAATGTGTTTGAGATGAAGTGTCTAAGGAGTATGGCTGGTGTATCTCGAGTAGATAGGGTTAGGAACGAAGTGGTGAGGGAGAGAACGGGTGTAAGAAATGAGTTAGCGGCTAGAGTGGATATGAATGTGTTGAGGTGGTTTGGCCATGTTGAGAGAATGGAAAGTGGTTGTCTGCTAAAGAAGGTGATGAATGCAAGAGTTGATGGGAGAAGTACAAGAGGAAGGCCAAGGTTTGGGTGGATGGATGGTGTGAAGAAAGCTCTGGGTGATAGGAGGATAGATGTGAGAGAGGCAAGAGAGCGTGCTAGAAATAGGAATGAATGGCGAGCGATTGTGACGCAGTTCCAGTAGGCCCTGCTGCTTCCTCCGGTGCCTTAGATGACCGCGGAGGTAGCAGCAGTAGGGGAGTCAGCATTATGAAGCTTCATCTGTGGTGGAAATGTGGGAGGTTGGGCTGTGGCACCCTAGCAGTACCAGCTGAACTCGGTTGAGTCCCTGATTAGGCTGAAGGAACATAGAGAGTAGAGGTCCCCTTTTTGTTTTGTTTCGTTGTTGGTGTCGGCTACCCCCCAAAATTGGGGGAAGTGCCTTGGTATATTGATTGATTGACGAAAGCATATTGGGTGTATTTTTTTTTTTTTAACTTGGTGAGACATCTTGTGATGTTAATATGTTGGTAAAGAGGTAAAGACGAGTTTTTTTTTTTATGCGAAAGCATATTAGGTGTATTTTTTTAACCTGATGAAACATCTTAGGAATGTTATTATTATTATTATTATTATTATTATTATTATTATTATTAGTTAAGCTACAACCCGAGTTGGAAAAGCAAGATGCTTTAAGCCCAAGGGTTCCAATAAGGAAAAATAACCGAGTGTGGAAAGGTAATAAATAAACTATATAAGAGGTAATGGACAATTAAGATAAAATATTCTAAAAACATTACCAACATTAAAACAGATATTTCATATATAAACTATAAAAAGGCTTATGTCAGCCTGTTCAACTTAAAAACATTTGTTGCAAGTTTGAACTTTTGAAGTTTTTCCGAGTTAACTACCCGAGGATGATGTTTAAGTTATATTGTGGAAAAATTCAAATTGTATAGTTTTGTCTTTTCAGACTCTTTGATTCCTTAAAGAAAAATGCTTATGGGTTTAGCAATTGTTATATTTCGATTTTCAATAACATAGTAAATTCGTAAATTCCTGTTTCATTAAGAATACAGAATCAAATAACATTAAAACAGATGTTTCATATATAAATTATAAAAAGGTTAGGTTAGGTTTTCGTCGTAATTCGATTTTTTTTTTTTTTTTTTAGATATTGGTTCAAAATCATCTCAAGCCGTCCATCAATGAAAAATATAATTGTCTTTCGTATGACCCTGACACTCACCCCCCCCCCCCCCGCTGCCATCCAAATTTTGACAGATTTATAATATAATAATACTGGAATCAGATATATATATATATATATATATATATATATATATATATATATATATATATATATACACAGTATATATATATATATATATATATATATATATATATATATATATATATATATATATATATATATATATATATATATATATATATATATATATATATATATATATATATATATATATATATATATATATATATCACTACAACATTCATGAACATAATTAAAATGAAAACTAGCAGTTTAACATGAATAGCATAGGTATAAAACTACTCGTAAATCCAACGAAAAAGCAAAATATCTCAATATAGCTTCATCATCATCATTATCATCATCATCATCTTCTCCTCCTACTCTTATTGACGCAAAGGGCCTGGGTTAGATTTCGCCAGTCGTCTCTATCTTGAGCTTTTAATTCAATACTTCACCATTCATCATTTCGTACTTCGTGCTTCATAGTCATCAGCCACGTAGGCCTGGGTCTTCCAAATCTTCTAGTGCCTTGTGGAGCCCAGCTGAACGTTTGGTGAACTAATCTGTCTTTGGGAAGTGAGAAGAGCATGCCCAAACCATCTCCATCTACCCCTCATCATCATCTTATCCTCATATGGCACTCTAGTAATCTCTCATATAGTTTCATTTCTAATCCTTTCCTGCCATTAAGTGTAGAAAAAATATGAGATCTTAGTTCTTCAATTCTTCTTCTTCTTCTTCTCTGTATGCACCTTTTCTCACTTCTATGTTTGGTTGATGTTTCTGGCCAGCTCTCTCCATCTAGCATTAATTTTATTCTGATGATATTCACTGTCCGTATTCGTTTTGGCAAATTTTTCATGGCCGGATGCCTTTCCTGCCGCCAACCCTCCCCATTTACGCGGGCTTGGGACCGGCACCAAGTTGAGGCTGGCTTGCCCCCCCCCCCCCCCCCACACACACATCAGTGGCTGGGTTATTTCAGTTCTTCAATTAGAGAATTATAATAATTCTGAAAGAGGATTATGACAAGGATTTTAAATAGAGGTAATTTACGTCAGCCAGAAGATGCAATTCACATGAATTTTCTCTTTTCCTGAGGTATTTACTCTTTTATTATGATTTTTATTATGCAGATGTAGTATTCTTCCGTGTATGAAATTGATCAGATTTATTTTAAATTGCGTTGATGTACTTGTTATCTAAATGATCTGATTTACCGATTTAATATCTTTTTTTTTTTGATTTATAAAATGAAATATTATTATTTATCCACTCTCTCTCTCTCTCTCTCTCTCTCTCTCTCTCTCTCTCTCTCTCTCTCTCTCACACACACACACATATATATATATATATATATATATATATATATATATATATATATATATATATATATATATATATATACATGCATATATATGTTTCTATATTATACATTTGTTCTCAAATTTATATCTGTATATATATGTATATATATAATGGAAAATTATTAATTTGTAAAAGAGTATATATATATATATATATATATATATATATATATACATACATATATATATATATATATATATATATATATATATATATATACTCTTTTACAAATTAATAATTTTCCATTTATTTTGTAAACTAGTTTCAACGTTAATTTCCATATTTACGAATACAAAGAATATTGATGGTTTTATGGCGTTCCAAGGCGAAATAAGATTTCACAATGTTTAACATTGCAAGAAATCTTTGATTACTTATCTTGCATATTGAAGTCTTGATTCAAGAGATAATTAACTTTAATAATATCAGATAAAACCAATTTAAAGATATACGTACCTTGTTAAATATTCTCAGTGAAAAAAAAAACCGGTAAAAATCCTGGAATATATATTGATATATTTACCGTTGTAAAACTGGATATATTGAAGGGTTGTCGTGGCCTGATTGGTAACGTCTCTTCCTGGTATTCTCCAGATGGGGGTTCGAGTCCCGCTCAGACTCGTTACTGCTTTTAGCGTTTGCATCCTTACCATCCTTGTGAGCTAAGGATGGCGGTTTTGGGGAACCTATAGGTCTATCTGCTGAGTCATCAGCAGCTATTGTCTGGCTCTCTCTAGTCCTAGCTTGGATGGAGAGTGCTTGGGCGCTATTTAGTATCTAGGGCATTGTCCTGCCATTCATGAGGGACCTTTAAACCTTTAAATCTTTATATGAGTGCATATTACGGTCACCAACCCGTAAAAGATGATTAAAAAAAGTATTACAACATTACTGTTGCCTGTATTTTTCTAAAATATGGCTGAGAACAGTATATTTTTACAGGGGATTCTGATTAAAATTACGTTTTTTGATATCAGTGTAGAATGATTTATATTTATCCATCAGTTAATTTAAGGAAAGGGAAATTACATATGCAGTTTGAGATTATCTAAAATATATGAAATATAACTTCTTATGTCAGAGGAATTGTTTAAATTGATAATCAGTGTTTAACAGATGTGCTATGCACTTTTCAATCAAGATATACGATAAAACTGAAGAGAGAATATCTCTTGTTTGATTAGCGACTCACCACCTACGTATGAGCTGACATACAGCTTGCCTGAGAATCAGCTTCTCTCAGGGAGCGTTTCAGCCAATGAGAATTCACCTCCTCACCTACGTCATAGGAAAGTCAGAATTAGCTTCGCTCGGCGAGCGTGTCAGCCAATGAGAATTCACCGCCTCACCTACGTCATAGGAAAGTTAGAATTAGCTTCTTTCGGGGAGCGTCTCAGCCAGTGAGAATTCACCGCCTTACTTACGTCATAGGAAAGTCAGAATTAGCTTCGCTCGGCGAGAGTGTCAGCCAATGAGAATTCACCGCCTCACTTACGTCATTGGAAAGTCAGAATTAGCTTCGCTCGGCGAGCGTGTCAGCCAATGAGAATTCACCGCCTCACCTACGTCATAAGAAACACAGCTTCTGAGAGCATATTGGGATAGAATATATAAGTATTAAAGACTCAGGTAGACTATTTAATTACTATTGTTTTTTTTTTCGTTTAGGATTAATAACGTCTCATCGTCATAATCTCCATCGATATCTGCATTAACATTATTAATATTATTTTAATTCTATTTATAATTTTCATAGCGTTAATTTTATCATTATTATTATCACCACCAACAATACATTATTGCTATCAAATACAGAGGCAGTAGTAATATTATCAAGCAAACATATTTTATTACATAATCTATACACGATTGTGAAACTCACTGTATATAAGATTTCCTTTAGGTGATATCCTAATGAAATAAAAATATAGAAATCGATAGAGAGAGAGAGAGAGAGAGAGAGAGAGAGAGAGAGAGAGAGAGAGAGAGAGAGAGAGAGAGAGAGAGAGAGAGAGAGAGAGGTTTTCAACCTAACCTTTGGTGTTATTATTGTGATTGCTATGATTTAATATTTACTGCATACAAAATAATTAATGTGAATATTATGGACGGTAGATTTTCCATATTTATAAAGTAAATGTTTCAATAAGTTTTAATTTAATTAATCTAGAAATCTCTTTGATAAATAATCTCCATCACTAAATAAAAGGAAACATTTTGGGTCATTTTATGGCCATGAACAAGTTATTTGACGCTTGTCCTAATTTTGCACATGCCAATTTGGGTCAAAAGTTTCAAAGTTATATAGACAAATTTATACAGTTTAGAATATATTGCAGACCAACTAAGTTGCCGTTTGCTCTCCATGAATTTCATTTTGATATTTTACATTTTTATTCTTTCCAATGACGTCATAATTGGAGATTATTTTGGAAAGAAAACATGGACGGAAATTAATTCGTAGTGAGATTCGCATAACTTCCTTCCTTACAGATACGAGAGAGTTGGGAGTAATATAGATGCATTTCCACTATACATATATATATATATATATATATATATATATATATATATATATATAAATATATATATATATATATATATATATATATATATATATATATATATATATACATATATATATATATATATATATATATATATATATATATATGTATATATATATATATATATATATATATATATATATATATATATATATATATATATATATATATATATATATATATATATATGTGTGTGTGTGTGTGTGTGTGTGTGTGTTAGGAGTGGGTGGGTCGTTTCTTAGCATTATTATTGATTTTTTAAGTAATAGATCTCGAAGAGTTGTTGTTGATGGGCACCATAGTGAGTATAGGAATGTAATATCCGGTGTTCCACAAGGTAGTGTTCTTGGCTCATTACTTTTCATACCATATACACAGGACATGTGGTTTGGCCTAGAAAACAAGCTTGTTGCATATGCAGATGATGCTACTCTCTTGGCATCAATTCCATCCCCTGAATGTAGATCTGGGGTTGGTGAATCCCTTAATAGAGATCTAGCTAAAATTAGTGCATGGTGCAAATAATGGGGTATGAAGTTGAATCCTAACAAAACGCAAAGTATGATTGTTAGTAGGTCAAGGACGGTGGCTCCTTAACATCCGGATCTCAGTATTTATAACGTTTCTTTTAATTTGTATGACTCTTAAAATTTTAGGTGTGATTCTCGACAGCAAATTTACTTTTGAGAAACACATTAGGTCTAGGTCTTCTTCAATTGCACAAAAAATTGGCTTATTGAAAAAGTCTTACAAGATTTTCGGTGATCAATCTATTCTGAAAAAAGTGTTTTAATTCTTTCAATTTACCTTGTTTTGAGTATTGTTCTCCTGTCTGGTGTTCAGCTGCTGATTCTCATCCTAATTTGTTGGACAGAAACTTACGGTCTATTAAATTTCTTATTCCTGATCTAATCTAGATATTAATTTTTGGCACCGTCGTTCAATTAGTTCATTATGCATGTTGCATAAGATTCCTTTGCATTCAGATCTCCATGGACAATTCTATCCTGTTCGTAATACTAGGCAGGCAGTTAATTCTAATAGCCAGGCCTTCTCCATCACGAGGCTCAATACTACACAGTATTCTAGAAGTTTTATTCCAGCTGTTACCAAGTTGTGGAATGATCTTCCTAATTGGGTTGTTGAATCAGTAGAACTTCAAAAGTTCAAAGTTGGAGCAAATGTTTTTTATGTTGTCCAGGCTGACATGAGTATATTTATAGTTTATATATGACATATCTGTTTTTGACATTGTTAATAGTTTATATAGGACATATCTGGTTTGACGTTGTTACTGTTTTTAGAATGATATATTGTCAATTTATTCTCATCATTTATTTATTTCCTTATTTCCTTTCCTCACTGGACTATTTTTCCCTGTTGGAGCCCTTGGGCTTATAGCATCTTGCTTTTCCAACTAGGGTTGTAGCTTGGCTAGTAATATATATATATATATATATATATATATATATATATATATATATATATATTAATATATATTGATATATATGTATGTAAATATACGTATATATATATATATATATATATATATATATATATATATATATATATATATTATACATTTGAGTTTATATATATATATATATATATAATATATATATATATATATATATATATATATATATATATATATATATATATGTATGTATGTATGTATGTATGTATGCATGTCTGTATTCATACACATATATGTATGTATGTATATATATATATATATATATATATATATATATATATATATATATATATGCACGTTATTTATTTAACTTCTATATATATTTACAGTATGTATATAAATAATATATATATATATATATATATATATATATATATATATATATATATATATACGTTATTTATATGTGTGTATGAGAGAGAGAGAGAGAGAGAGAGAGAGGAGAGAGAGAGAGAGAGAGAGAGAGAGAGAGAGAGAGAGAGAGAGAGAGAGAGAGAGAGAGAGAGATTTATCTAGTTCAATTTCTCTACAAGTCGAGTAACGAAATTCTCGAACATGTTACACGTAGCCAGCAATGAGATCCGTTACATCGTACATGAGATTCTTAGTTCTCTGACTGATTACTGTCCATAAACAAGGGAATGAACAGGAATGTTCTCTATTACCAATCCCAGATTCCAAATCCACCTTTAGCAAGACACATTTGTGTGGTTCTCTAGCTGATGGATTTGGCGCGTGTTGCTCTTCTTCTTCTTCTTCCGAATAACAACTCTGTTAGGTTTCAAGGTTGTATGTACTT
>NC_090752.1:65889728-65892228 GCF_036898095.1 Palaemon carinicauda | reverse complement strand
GTGTTTGAATGTGCGTGGATGTAGTACGAAAGAGAGTAAAAGATGTGAGATTGGAAGTATTTTTAGAAGTAGAAGGATGGATGTATTGGCCTTGTGTGAGACAAAGATGAAAGGAAAGGGTGAAGTGATGTTTGGTGAAATGTCTGGTAGAGTGTCTGGGATTGAAAGGGGAAGAGCGAGAGAGGGTGTGGCTTTATTGCTGAGTGAATGGATGACAGGTAAAGTAGTGGAATGGAAGGAGATATCATCTAGGTTAATGTGGGTAAGGGTTAGGTTGGGTAGGGAATGTTGGGCGTTTGTCAGTGCGTATGGGCCAGGTAGTGAGAAAAGTGAAGAAGAGCGGAATGAGTTCTGGAATGAATTAACTAGGTGTGTAGATGGACTGTGTAGAAGGAATTATGTAGTTGTCATGGGTGACTTAAATGCTAGAGTGGGCGCTGGAGAGGTAGAAGGTGTCATTGGGAAGTATGGCGTACCAGGTGAAAATGAGAGTGGTGAGAGACTGGTAGATATGTGTGTTGAACAAGAGATGGTAATAAGTGCTAGCTTTTTTTTAAAAAGAAAGATAAAAATAAGTATACATGGGTAAGAGTGGCAAATGGAAGAGTAGTAGAAAGGGCATTAATGGATTATGTGTTGATAACTAAAAGAATGTTTGGAAGATTGAAAGATGTGCACGTGTTTAGGGGTATGGCTAACGGTATGTCTGATTATTTTTTCGTGGAAGGAAAATCAGTTGTAACAAAAGTGTGGGGGAATAGAGTGGGTGGATGTAAAAGGGAGCTAGTGAGAGTTGAAGAGCTAATAAAACCGGGGGTAAAAAGTAAATATCAGGAAAGGTTGAAAATGGCATATGACGAGGTGAGAGTAAGAGAAACTGGTAATTTAGAGGAGGAGTGGAAGTTAGCAAAAGAAAATTTTGTTGGGATTGCAAGTGATGTATGTGGCAAGAAGGTGGTTGGAGGCAGCATGAGGAAGGGCAGTGAATGGTGGAATGAAGGAGTGAAGGTAAAAGTGGAAGAGAAAAAGAGGGCTTTTGAAGAATGGCTGCAGAGTAATAGTATAGAGAAGTATGAAAAATATAGAGAGAAAAAGGTGGAAGTAAAGCGCAAGGTACGTGAGGCAAAGAGGGCAGCTGACCTGAGGTGGGGTCAGGGACTGGGTCAGTCATATGAAGAGAATAAGAAGAAGTTTTGGAAAGAAGTGAAGAGAGTAAGGAAGGCCGGCGCAAGAATTGAAGAGACAGTGAAAGATGGAAATGAAAGGTTGTTAAAAGGAGAGGAGGCAAGGAAAAGGTGGGCGGAATATTTTGAAAGTTTGCTGAATGTTGAGGATAATAGGGAGGCAGATATAATTGCTGTTCCAAGTGTTGAGGTGCCAGTGATGGGAGATGAGAATGAGAGAGAGATTACAATAGAGGAAGTGAGGAGAGCACTAGATGAAACGAGAGTAGGAAAAGCATCTGGTATGGATGGTGTGAAAGCTGAGATGTTGAAGGAAGGGGGGTGTGACTGTACTTGAATGGTTGGTGAGATTGTTTGATATGTGTTTTGTGTTGTCAATGGTACCAGTAGATTGGGTCTGTGCATGTATTTTACCACTATATAAGGGTAAGGGAGATGTGCATGAGTGTTGTAATTCAAGAGGTATTAGTTTGTTGAGTGTAGTTGGAAACGTGTATGGTAGAGTACTGATTAATAGGATTAAGGATAAAACAGAGAATGCAATCGTGGAAGTACAGGGTGGTTTTAGAAGAGGTAGGGGTTGTATGAATCAGATTTTTACAGTTAGGCAGGTATGCGAGAAATATTTAGCAAAAGGTAAGGAGGTGTATGTTGTGTTTATGGATCTGGAGAAAGCATATGATAGAGTTGATAGGGAAGCAATGTGGAATGTGATGAGGTTATATGGAGTTGGTGGAAGGTTGTTGCAAGCAGTGAAAAGTTTCTACAAAGGTAGTAAAGCATGTGTTAGAATAGGAAATGAAGTGAACGATTGGTTTCCGGTGAGAGTGGGGCTGAGACAGGGATGTGTGATGTCGCCATGGTTGTTTAACTTGTATGTAGATGGAGTGGTGAGAGAGGTGAATGCTCGAGTGCTTGGACGAGGATTAAAACTGGTAGGCGAGAATGATCATGAATGGGAGGTAAATCAGTTGTTGTTTGCGGATGATACTGTACTGGTAGCAGACACGGAAGAGAAGCTTGACCGACTAGTGACAGAATTTGGAAGGGTGTGTGAGAGAAGGAAGTTGAGAGTTAATGGGGGGTAAGAGTAAGGTTATGAGATGTACGAGAAGGGAAGGTGTTGCAAGGTTGAATGTCATGTTGAATGGAGAGTTACTTGAGAAGGTGGATCAGTTTAAGTACTTGGGGTCTGTTGTTGCAGGAAATGGTGGAGTGGAAGCAGATGTACGTCAGAGAGTCAATGAAGGTTGCAAAGTGTTGGGGGCAGTTAAGGGAGTAGTAAAAAATAGAGGGTTGGGCATGAATGTAAAGAG
>NC_090752.1:65884728-65887228 GCF_036898095.1 Palaemon carinicauda | reverse complement strand
ATGAATGAATCAGTTGTATACTTGACATATCTACTTCTGATAAAGAGTATTTATTTTAGAAAGGTTATTATTATTATTATTGTTGTTGTTGTTGTTGTTGTTGTTGTTGTTGTTGTTTTTGAGTGATATATGGATAACTGGTAATAATTATTACGTATCTATTAATGTATGTATGTATGTATGTATGTATGTATGTATGTATGTATGTATGTATATCTATTATTATTTTTTTGAGTGATTGATGGATAAATATTGATAATTACTACCTAGCTATAAATGTATACACGTATGTATGTATATATGTATGTATGTACACACACACACATATATATATACATATATATATATATATATATATATATATATATATATATGTATATATATATATATATATATGTACACACACACAATAAACGACAAAATGTTTCCCGAACAATAGTTATAAATTCGTTAAATAAACGCATATAAATAGTATGCAAATTTTGACAATAAATCTCTTTCAAAACGAAGGCTAAATACACTCGAATATATTAAAAGCTAAATCAGGAATATCAATACCATATTGCATGGTAATGGAAAAGAATTTAGGATTTTGCTTTCAGAAGACTGATTGCATTGCAATCTAGTCATTCTGTTCTAAAGTCACAGCTCAGTTAAAAAGATTAATGGTTTTTATGCTTTCTAAATGTTTATGCTTTCATAATGCAAAGATGTTCTTTATCAAAAACAATAGCAAAAGATCTTGCTAATAAACATTTTTATCAAAAACAATAGCTAAGGATATTGCAAATAAACAATGTTATCCAAAACTCTAACTAAAGATATTGCAAATATACAATTTTATCGAAAACAATAGCAATTAACATTGCAAGTAAACAATTTTATCGAAAACAATAGCAATTAACATTGCAAGTAAAACATTTTATCGAAAAAAAATAGCAATTAACATTGCAAATAAACAATTTTATCGAAAACAATAGCAATTAACACTGCAAGTAAACAATTTTATCAAAAACAATAGCAATTAACATTGCAAGTAAACAATTTTATCCAAACAATAGCAAAAGATATTGCATATAATTTTTTTTATCAAACACAATAGCAATTAACATTGCAAGTAAACAATTTTATCCAAACAATAGCAAAAGATATTGCAAATAAATAGTTTTATCAAAACAACAAAAAACATTGCAAATAAAATTTTTTATAAAAAAACAATAGCAATTAACATTGAAAATAAACTATTTTATCCAAGCAATAGCAAAAGATATTGCATATAAACATTTAAAAAAAAACAATAGCAATTAACATTATAAATGAACAATTTTATCAAAACAATAGCCAAAAAAATTGCAAATAAATTATTTATAAAAAACAATATCTAAAGTCATTGCAAATAAACAATTTTATCAAAAATAATAGCATAAGACCTGGCAAATATTCTTTTTTTTTTCATCAAAAACAATAGGTAAAGACATTGCAAAGAAACAATATTATCAAAAACATTAGGAAAAGACCAGACAAATGAATATTATCGCGAGAAAACCATCACAGCTTCACATCTCTATTTAAATAATTTCACCAAAAAAAGTTTTAAAGGTAAAAAAGTTTTAAAAGTTTAAATCCTTCGACCACATGCATCTTTCTACCAGACCTCCAGCGTCGACAAAAAAATGTTCATGAAATAAGTGTGTGAAGAGTAATACAAGGATATTCGTCACCTTTTTTAAAAGTGGAATCCTTCTTCCTAGCTTTTGCGGAATTTCTTTTTCTTGGGTACGTCTTTCAGAAGGAAGAAAAAGCGAATATAAAAAGACGTCTTGGAAGAAAAAGGCGTTTTTTTTTTGTGTGTCTAAAAGAGTTAGCCGCCACAGACTAACTTCAAAACAAAACAATTAGAGTTGATGTTAAAAACTTGGCGAAGAAATGGAGAGAGAGAGAGAGAGAGAGAGAGAGAGAGAGAGAGAGAGAGAGAGAGAGAGAGAGAGAGAGAGAGAGAGAGAGAGAGAGGTAAAATATGATTATCTACCCTATGTAATAAAGAGCAAGTGCAAGGATATACTACAGACTGACCCCGAGGTATAAAATACTGCCACTAATCTTTTGCAAGTTTTGAACTCTTTGTAGTTGTACTTTAATTTTAGATTGAAATTGTACGAGTATTTTTGTATAGTATCTAATGTCTATTCGTCTGTCTGTTTATTAATAGCATTCGGTATTCTATATCAAAGTTACTGAATCTCATAAATACAAAGAAACCCTCTTATTCCGCGGTTTTATTCTACCAGTATTCTAACCAGGTAGAATATGGGAATATCACTGTTTGAAATATTGGAAAATGATGGAGTCAGAAGATTGGCAGGCGTAGTTAAGATTAGTGAGACGATAAGAGTGTCACGACTGAGATGGTGTGGGCACGTGTTGAGGATGGATGATAGGGAGAGTGTTGCCAGCTATGGAGATCTATCCCTAGATTTGGGGATTTTTGGTGTCTGATGGG
>NC_090752.1:65858838-65871338 GCF_036898095.1 Palaemon carinicauda | reverse complement strand
TCTACAAATTAATAATTTTCCATTTATTTTGTAAACTAGTTTCAACGTTAATTTCCATATTTACGAATACAAAAGAATATTGATGGTTTTATGGCGTTCCAAGGCGACATAAGATTTCACAATGTTTAACATTGCAAGAAATCTTTGATTATCTATCTTGCATATTGAAGTCTTGATTCAAGAGATAATTAACTTTAATAATATTAGATAAAACCAGTTTAAAGATATACGTACCTTGTTAAATATTCTCAGTAAAAAGAAAAAAACGGTAAAAATCCTGGAATAGATATTGATATATTTACCGTTGTAAAACCGGATATATTGAAGGGTTGTCGTGGCCTGATTGGTAACGTCTCTTCCTGGTATTTTCCAGATGGGGGTTCGAGTCCCGCTCAGACTCGTTAGTGCTTTTAGCGTCTGCATCCTTACCATCCTTGTGAGCTAAGGATGGCGGTTTTGGGGGAGCCTATAGGTCTATCTGCTGAGTCATCAGCAGCCATTGCCTGGCTCTCTCTAGTCCTAGCTTGGATGGAGCGGGCTTGGGCGCTATTCATGTAATGTATGGTCAGCCTGTAGGGCATTGTCCTGCCATTCATGAGCGACCTTTAAACCTTTAAATATTTATATGAGTGCATATTACGGTCACCAACCCGTAAAAGATAATAAAAAAAAAGTATTACAAAATTAATGTTGCCTGTATTTTTCTGAAATATGGCTGAGAACAGTATATTTTTACAGAGGATTCTGATTAAAATTACGTTTTTTTGATAACAGTGTAGAATGATTTATATTTATCTATCAGTTAATTTAAGGAAAGGGAAATTACATATGCAGTTTGAGATTATTTAAAATAAATGAAATATAACTTCATATGTCAGAGGAATTGTTTAAACTGAGCTGACATACAGCTTGCCTGAGAATCAGCTTCTCTCAGGGAGCGTCTCAGCCAATGAGAATTCACCGCCTCACCTACGTCATAGGAAAGTCAGAATTAGCTTCGCTCGGCGAGCGTGTCAGCCAATGAGAATTCACCGCCTCACCTACGTCATAGGAAAGTCAGAATTAGCTTCGCTCGGCGAGCGTGTCAGCCAATGAAAATTCACCGCCTCACCTACGTCATAGGAAAGTCAGAATTAGCTTCGCTCGGCGAGCGTGTCAGCCAATGAGAATTCACCGCCTCACCTACGTCATAGGAAAGTCAGAATTAGCTTCGCTCGGCGAGCGTGTCAGCCAATGAGAATTCACCGCCTCACCTACGTCATAGGAAAGTCAGAATTAGCTTCTCTCGGGGAGCGTCTCAGCCAATGAGAATTCACCGCCTTACTTACGTCATAGGAAAGTCAGAATTAGCTTCGCTCGGCGAGAGTGTCAGCCAATGAGAATTCACCGCCTCACCTACGTCATAGGAAAGTCAGAATTAGCTTCGCTCGGCGAGCGTGTCAGCCAATGAGAATACACCGCCTCACCTACGTCATAAGAAACTTAGCTTCTGGGAGCATATTGGGATAGAATATATAAGTATTAAGCACTCAGGTAGACTATCTAATTACTATTGTTTTTTTTTTTTTTTTTTTTTTTTTTTTCGTTTAGGATTAATAACGTCTCATCGTCATAATCTCCATCGATATCTGCATTAACATTATTAATATTATTTTAATTTTATTTCTAATTGTCATAGCGTTAATCTTATTATTATTATTATTATCACCACCACCAATACATTATTGCTATCAAATACAGAGGCAGTAGTAATATTATCAAGCAAACATATTTTATTACATGATCTATACACGATTGTGAAACTCACTCTATATAAGATTTCCTTTAGGTGATATCCTAATGAAATAAAAATAAAGAAATCGATAGAGAGAGAGAGAGAGAGAGAGAGAGAGAGAGAGAGAGAGAGAGAGAGAGAGAGAGAGAGAGAGATTTTCAACCTAACCTTTGGTGTTATTATTGTGATTGTTATGATTTAATATTTACTGCATACAAAATAATTAATGTGAATATTATGGACGGTAGATTCTCCATATTTATAAAGTAAATGTTTCAATAAGTTTTAATTTAATTAATCTAGAAATCTCTTTGATAAATAATCTCCATCACTATATAAAACGAAACATTTTGGGTCATTTTATGACCATGAACAAGTTATTTGACGCTTGTCCTAATTTTGCACATGCCAATTTGGGTCAAAAGTTTCAAAGTTATATAGACAAATTTATACAGTTTAGAATATGTTGCAGACCAACTAAGTTGCCGTTTGCTCTCCATGAATTTCATTCTGATATTTTACATTTTTATTCTTTTCAATGACGTCAGCATTGGAGATTATTTTGGAAAGAAAACATGGACGGAAATTAATTCGTAGTGAGACTCGCATAACTTCCTTCCTTACAGATACAAGAGAGGTAGAAGTAATATAGATGCATTTGCACTATATATATATATATATATATATATATATATATATATATATATATATATATATATATATATATATATATATTTATATAGATACATATATGTATATATATATATATATATATATATATATATATATATATATATATATATATATTTTTGGGCTCAAGCCATGTCGTCCTGATGGAAGTTCCTATAGGGTAGCTTCCTAGGGTATATTACAACTACGGCGATATTCCCAGAGAATTTACCTTAAGGTACCAGAATTCTAACTCCTGGAGCGAGTATCCCTTGTGAAAGGGATATCGCGACATATCAGAGGACGTATTCTAGACACGTCACATGGCAATCTACGACCTGAACAGAGATTTCGTCTCGTAGGAGGTGATTGACGAGATACGAATTCGGGAAAGAAAAAGGGGAGCCGCTCCCAAGGCTTCCCTATCCCCCGATTCGTATGCGTGCCTGGCGCCAATCCTGGCGCCATCTGTATTCCTTTTTGCGTAGCTTAACAACTCGGTGTTTTTTCCTGTTTTTCTCGCAAATCTTGGATTTATTCAGCTTTTCATGGCTTCTCCGTCTTCGTTGGCCTCGGATAAGTTGAGTATAGTGTCTGTTATGTATAAATGTAGGCTCTTGGTAAAATTTTGAGTGATTAATAGGATTAATCTTTGATACAAGAGCCGTAGCCTACCAGAGGTGTCCTGGACACTGTCACTCGCTAGGTATAAATTAGTTAGTCAGAGTGACATTCCTGGTTGTTTTGCTTAATAAATTTTAGCTATTTAGCTTTACATAGGATTTCCTTTCGTGCTTAGTATTATTTGGCGAAGTATTCGCCATTCTGGCCTACGCTAGGCCATGTAGCCTAGTCGTTTGGTCCTAGTACTTAATGCATGATTTTGGTTTTTCCGAGTGTAATTAAAATTTTATTGAAGCTTTAGGCTATATTTTATACATTTTAGACTGTGTGGAATATTTCCAAGATTGTATACGTGAGAGTTTCGGTGAATTAGGTAATCGATTCTCTTGGTGCCTAGGCTAATTGCTTATGGAGCCTTAGTATACTTTATCATACTCCCCGGTTGCTTTCTTTTCTTCGGAGAAGGTATGCAATCCCTTTCCCTCTGTTTAAGCCTTGGGCTTATCCCTAAGTGGTTTTTTCCGAATTTATTTTCGATAAAACTATACTAGGGTGTTACTGTACCTTCCTGTTCCAGCAAAGTCTGGTTCAAAGAGGGACAGAACAACAGAGTTTTTAGTCTGAGTCCGTGTTGCCTGGCTTGGGGCAGAGTCCCCCTCGCTGACCTAACACTTTCAAAGGGAGCTTAGCTCCCTTAGGTCACTACCGAAGGTTTCTGTAAGTTATGATTCCTTCTTTTGTGATCGACCAGACTAAGTCCTGTTGCTGTTCTCGGGGGAGGATAAAATCTTCCCTTGGGAGTAGCAACGCCTTCCTTGCTTTGGTGCTCTGGAAGCTGTCAAGTATTGCTGGCCCTTTCCCTTAGATCTCCCTTAGGCTAAGACAAAGTTCTTGGCTGCGGGTGATCTGTCACTAAAGCAAGGTTGGCAGGACCCTCTTGTCCCTTCCCCCTCTATCTCCGAAATGGCCTAGCCATTACTGTACTGTACCTTGCCGGCCGGCAGAGCTGGCCGGCAGGGGTATTACTGTACTGTACGTCATTCTACTTCTGGACCTAGTATAGGTTGGGATGTGGAATTGACTAAGCCCATTGCCGGCCGGCAGAGATGCTGGCCGGCAAGGGTCTTATGTTTTCGAGTGCTGCCCGGACCTCTCTTGGTCCCTCATCCATGCCTGCCGGCAGAGCCGGACGGCATTGGTCAAGGAAGCCTGAATTAAGTTTCTCCCCTTCCTTATATGCACTCTTTCGGTTGCCGGGCTTGGGGGGTTGTGTACACTCTTATCCCGGCATCCATTCTATTTTCTTCTAGTGTTGTACCTGTCCCGGCTGCCGGCCTATGAGGCCGGCAGCCGGGCAGGTGTAGTCTTCTGGTTCTTTTGCTGCCGGCTGGCATCGGTCTTGTACCTTTGCCGGCCGGCTTATGTCAGTCCTTGTCTGCCGGTCACCAAGAGTGTGGCCGGCAGCTGGGTACTACCTTGTGTAGTTGCTGGCCGGCAGTCATTGCCGGCCAACACTGGCTGTTGCCGGCCGGCAGCTGCTGCCGCCGGCACAGGCATTTGAACCAGAGTGCTGCCGCCCTATAGCTGTTAAGTAGTATACTTTAAAGCTAGTTGTGGTGTGTGCCGGCCGGCAAAGGCAGGCCGGCACACATCCTCCTATACTGTACTAGTATTCTTCTGTATAGCATATACAGTAAGAAGAAAACTATAGTAAAGGTTTAGGTACAGCACTGTATCTTCTAACACTATTGTGTTTTCTTGCACGGCCCTTTGCTGTTGCCCTCAGACAGGAAGCAGAGTTCTTCCCTGTCTATTATCCAGGATTTTAAAATCATTGCCTAGGTGTGAGCTCCACCTGTTTCCTCTGGAAACCTTGCATTGGTTACTCTAGTAGAGATAAACCATTTTGATTTTATTATCTGGAAGGCTGCAACAATGGGTTGTGAGGGAAACACAAGTGTGTGTCTTTCCTTTCTGAATTGTTATGCTATACTATGCATATCCAGTGATACATAGTTCACTTGATACTCATGGAAATTTCTTCTCTTTACAGAAGGACACTCCGAAGTGGGGAAGTGCTTTCTGCAATGTCAGCAGCAAGAACCTCTGCGGACATGAGTTTTGTAGGAGACACGCAGCATACGCTGTCTCCAAGGATGATCTCCGGTATTGGGACCCTCAGGTATGTACTGTGTGCACTAACCTGATTAATGAGACATTTAAATAGCTAGGAAGAAGCTTCGTACCTGGGTAAGGGGCTTCCAAAAGAACACTTCTGGCCCTTATCTTCCAAGTGAGAAGATGAGGGCGTATCTTTTCCCTAAGGCATCAGCTGATGCAGTGATTCCCCAGCCTCAAGAGGAGATCCCTTAAGTTCAGATCCAGGTGGATGCTGAAGTCGCGGTCGCGATGCAAGACATCCAGCTAAATGACAGGATATCTGATGTGGACGGGTGTCAGGAGGAAGACCTCCTGGCAGAAGCCCAGGATGAAGTTCAAGCCCCTCTACATCGGCCGTTCTCCCAGTAGAGCTGGGACAGGCCCTCTCTTCTATTGTTGGAATGATCCAACAAATGCACAAGGAGAATCAGGAGAAGGCGGCTGCAATAGAACTGCAAATGCAGTGCCTTGCAGAATCACATGGGCCCCAGAAAAAGCTCAATGTGAAAGACCTTCCCTTGTGCTCAGATGCTAACCCATGGGGGTATGCTGAGCACATGCCGATGACGACTGGAAAGATCGTCATCTCGGATAAGCTGGGCTCAGTTCCCCTGGAGGGTGGAATTCTGGCCCAGCAAGGCATCATATCCGGACTGTTATGTCCGACTGAGGAAGGAACCAGCTTCGAAGGAGGAGACAGAGCCGAAGGAGGTCATAGTGATGGACCATGCTAAGGCTCAAGCTCTACTTTCATCCTCGATGAAAGAGAGGGGCTTCTCTAACTCAAAGGTAGCTGCATTGAATAGGAAGCTCCCTTCCTTTGTGTCCTCGCCTACTAGAGCCTTCCCCCTTTTACAGAAAGGGTTTCTGGCTGTACTAAAAGCAATCGAGGCCGGCAAGTCTTGCCCCTCCCTAGAGGAGTGTAAACCCTTGTCGCTGGCCCTGCCTATGGACCACAAAGACTGGAAGGACGTCCATCTTACGTTCTCAGTGGGAAAGTTGGAGGCTGATATTGCCGGACGTCAGTTCGGCAAGGACCTCCCTAAGCTGTCTGACTTTCTTTTGCGAAGTGAGTTCGATACAAAAGAAAGACTGACTGCCTCAATGTCTCTTCAGACTACTCTCGAGACGATGGCAAGTGACCCCAAGGTCCATGAAATGTTCATGGTAGTGGCCAAGCCTCATCTGGCCACAGTGACGAAGGACCTTTATGGCTTCGTCAAGGCAAGGAGAGCTTGTTGGGAGTTCGTGTTTACCTCGGCTACGGTGAGGCACGAGCTAAAGAAACTAATCTCCTCCAACATTTGGGGAAAAGACCTTTTTCCCTACCAACTTGGTCAAAGAAGTTTTTGATAAAGCCGCCTCGGAGAATAGAAACCTTCTCCAGAAGTGGGGCCTGGCTATCAAAAGAAAGTCTTCCCCGGATGAGGGTCCTCAACCAAAGAGGAAGACTATGAGGACTAGGCTACCGTCTCGGCCAGCCAAGCCTCTTAGACAGCAACAGCAACTGCAATTGCCATTGCCCCCAGTGCCCCAAATCGTGGCACAAACCCCGACCACCTTTCAGTGGGTACCCCAGGCCGTGTCGACACAGTCCACGGCATTCACCCCAGCGTTCGAAGGGCAGTCTACTTCCTTTCGAGCAAAGCCTAGAGGAGCAGCCAGAGGCTCGTCTAGACGCCCCTCAAGGGGAAGGGGATTCAGGGGTGGTCGTGGTCAGGAAGGCAAGACCTCAGGACGGCAGTCCAAGTGAGGTGATACCGGTAGGAGGGAGACTTCTGAAATTTCGGGATCGGTGGACCTTCGATCCCTGGGCCCACAGCCTACTCAAAAATGGACTGGGCGGGAGCTGGTACAGCACTCCACCCCCGTACCTTCGGTTTTTTCCAACACTCCACCCCCGTTATGGAGGAGTACGTTCAAGAACGGTTGGAGAAAAAGGGTGAAGCCCATCAATTTCTAAGGGAGGCTGTTTTGTGTTCCAGAAAGACTCGGAAAAGCTCAGAGTCATTCTGGACTTGTCGCCACTTAACAAGTTCATAGTGAATTGCAAATTCAAAATGCTAACACTGCAACACATAAGGACCTTACTGCCCAAGAGGGCATATTCCGTCTCTATAGACTTGTCAGACGCCTACTGGCACATTCCAATTAGCCATCGACTCTCCCCCTACCTAGGGTTCAGGCTACAACGAAGACTATACGCCTTCGGAGCCATGCCATTCGGGCTATACATAGCCCCAAGGATTTTTACGAAGCTTGCGAGCGTAGCTCTCAAACAATTTCGCCTAAAGGGAATTCAGGTAGTAGCCTACCTGGACGACTGGTTGGTGTGGGCAGCATCCGAGACAGAATGCTTGCAAGCTTCCAGTCAAGTGATCCAGTTCCTAGAGTACCTAGGCTTCAAGATCAACAGAAAAAGTCTCGACTTTCTCCATCTCAAAAGTTCCAGTGGCTAAGATCCACTGGGACCTTTTGTCACACCGTTTCTCCACCCCGGCGAAGAAAAGGAAGGAGATAGCGGGTTCTGTCAAGAGACTTCAAGATTCCGAAAGGATATCAAGACGCGAACAGGAGAGAGTACTGCGCTCTCTCCAGTTTGCTTCGGTGACAGACCCAGTGCTAAGAGCACAGCTAAAGGATGCAATCGGAGTTTGGAGAAGTTATGCATCAAACGCGTGAAGAGATCTGAGAAGACCAGCCGCTTCGGCTAAGTACTCTTCTCAGGCCTTGGTCCCAAGCCAGACATCTAAAGAAGTCAGGTTCTTCTTCAGCCACCTCCCCCGTCGGTGACGATTCACTCAGACGCCTCAAAGGAGGGATGGGGAGGTCACTCTCATCGGAAAAAAGTCCAGGGGACTTGGTCCAGGCTATTCAAGACCTTTCTCATAAAACTTTCTAGAAGCTAGGGCAGTGCTCCTTACCTTAAAGAAAGTCTCCCCGCGTCATTCGTTCCACATAAAGTGGTAATAGACAGCGAGGTAGTTGTAAGATACTTGAATCGACAAGGATCGAGGTCACCACCTCTCAACCAGGTGATGTTGGCCGTCTTCCGATTGGCGGAAAAGAAGAAGTGGTACCTGTCGGCAGTTCACCTTCAAGGAGTCCGCAATGTGACAGCGGACGCTCTATCCAGGTTCACACCGATAGAGTCGGAATGGTCCTTAGACGCAGGATCATTCTCCTTCATTCTGAATCAGTCCCAGAACTGCAGATAGACCTCTTTGCGACGAAAGACAACAAGAAGTTGCCCCTGTACGTGCCCCGTACGAGGACCCCTTAGCGGAAGCAGTGGACGCGATGTCCCTCAACTGGAACAGATGGTCCAAGATTTATCTGTTCCCTCCTCACAACCTTCTGTTGAGGGTCCTCAACAAACTGAGATCCTTCAAAGGGTAGCGGCAATAATGGCCCACAAGTGGCCGAACAGCGTGTGGTTCCTCCTGGCATTGGAACTGTAGCTGAAGTTTGTACCACTACCAGATTCAGTTCTGACCCAGCGAGTCCAGAAGTCAACTGTCTGCGCTTCATTACAGAAAACCCGGACCCTGCAGTTCATGATTTTCTCTCCCTAGCGGTGAGAAAGCGTTTCGGGATTTCGAAAGCCAGTATAGACTTCCTTGAGGAATATAAATGCAAATCTACTAGAAGGCAATATGAGTCATCTTGGAGAAAATGGGTGGCCTTTTGTCAAGGCGAAGATTCCGCAGGAGATCTTGACAGACTTCTGCTTATCTTTTTTTCCCACCTCCATGGTCAAGGGTTGGCAGCGAACACGATTTCAGCGTGTAAGTCTGCTTTGACAAGACCCATTCTATATGCCTTCCAGGTCGACCTAGGTAACGAGATCTTTAATAAAGTCCCGAAAGCCTGTGCTAGGCTCAGACCTTCAGCACCTCCAAAGCCCATTTCATGGTCTTTAGACAAGTTCTTCATTTTGCTTCTCTGTTGAGCAATGAAGAGTGTGCGTTAAAGGATTTGACACAAAAAGTTATTTTCCTATTTTGCACTCGCGTCCGGGGCCAGGGTTAGTGAGATTGTAGCCTCTCGAGAGAGGCAGGTCGTGTTCAGTTCCTGGATGGGGAAGAACTGAACCTGTTTCCGGATCCTACGTTTCTCGCCAAGAATGAGTTACCCACCAACAGGTGGGGTCCCTGGAGGATCTGCCCTCTGAAAGAAGATGCATCTCTATGTCCAGTAGAATGCCTAAAGTTCTATCTTCATAGAACTTCAGACTTCAAGGGTGGTCAACTATTCAGGGGAGAAACATCAGGCTCAAATTTATCTCTGAACCAACTCAGAGCGAAAATCACATATTTTATTCGCAGAGCGGATCCTGACAATACACCCGCAAGTCACGATCCGAGGAAAGTTGCTTCATTCTTAAATTTCTTTAATTGTATGGATTTTGAACATCTCCGTTCATACACTGGCTGGAAGTCTTCCAGAGTGTTCTTTCGCCACTATGCGAAGCAAGTAGAGGAACTAAAAGAGATCTGTGGTAGCAGTGGGTCGCGGTGTTAACCCTACTGTTTAACTCTGCGAGGAACAGTGGTCTTAATTGGGACGATTAATTCCAGGGTGAGTGTGTAGTTACATACTGTACTACAAACTAAGTGAGGGCACTGTGTTGCCCATCCAGACTGTTCCATTTCCGAAGGTGAACCTAGCATAAGTGCAGACATGTGTGCCGAGCGTTTCTAACGCTAATGTCATTGATTTGTAATACAGGCATTTATGACTTTGATACCTCGGTATCTTAAAAGTGGCATCTAATGTTTTTTCTTTCAGACAAACAAGCTCTGTTTACTATCATACTTATGCTTAAAGTTTTGGGTTATCCTCTTCTTATATATATATATATATATATATATATATATATATATATATATATATATATATATATATATATAATTGTGGTTAACCTGTCTATTTATTGCCTGTCAATAATCTGGTTCTTGAGAACCTTGCGTCTCCTTCACCTGTGTCAATTTATTGGTATAATTGAGCATTCATTCTATGTACCTTATCTGGGATAATTCTAATAGAATTGTCCCTTTATGCAAGCTATGTTGCATTGGTTTTCCTCCTATGCGGATATAAAACCTTTGTCCAATACAAGTATTGTGCGGAAAACTGGTCGATATTTCATATTGACGCAGTGGCCCTTTACAAACTATGCTTTACTTAATATAGGGCGAGACCACTATATTAGCTTGCCTGGTATTCATACATAGATATATGTACTCTTCGAGAATTTTCCAGAGTCTAGTAGGACTCTTCCCTCTAGGGGGCAGGAAGCTCTAACATAGTTTATAGTTAGTTGAAAAGATGTATAACGGTAACATCTTAGGTCTCTAGGTCTAGTCGACCGGGAAAAAATTACCTCCGGGGAGTACGGCACGTTCTGAGAATCCACAGATACAGTAATGCTCTGGTACACTTCCATCAGGACGACATGGCTTGAGTCCAAAAAACGGATTTTGAGCGAAGCGAAAAATCTATTTTTGGGTGAGATGGCCATGTCGTCCTGATGGACCCGCCCTTGCCTTTCTAAGAAAGGGCTGTAGGACCCCTCCCTACATACAGTATCTGTAGCACCTCGTGTACGCTACAAGGAATACAGATGGCGCCAGGATTGGCGCCAGGCACGCATACGAATCGGGGGATAGGGAAGCCTTGGGAGCGGCTCCCCTTTTTCTTTCCCGAATTCGTATCTCGTCAATCACCTCCTACGAGACGAAATCTCTGTTCAGGTCGTACATTGCCATGTGACGTGTCTAGAATACGTCCTCTGATATGTCGCGATATCCCTTTCACAAGGGATACTCGCTCCAGGAGTTAGAATTCTGGTACTTTAAGGTAAATTCTCTGGGAATATCGCCGTAGTTGTAATATACCCTAGGAAGCTACCCTATAGGAACTTCCATCAGGACGACATGGCCATCTCACCCAAAAATAGATTTTTCGCTTCGCTCAAAATCCGTTATATATATATATATATATATATATATATATATATATATATATATATACATATATGTATCTATCTATATATCTCTATCTATCTATCTCTCTCTCTCTCTCTCTCTCTCTCTCTCTCTCTCTCTCTCTCTATATATATATATATATGTATATATATATGTATATATATGTATATATATATATATATATGTATATATATATATATATATATATATATATATATATATATACTATAATATTTATGTATATATATATAAATATTTGTATATGTATATATATATATATCTATATATATATATATATACATATATATATATATATATATATATATATATATATATATATATATATATATATATATATATATATATATATATATATGTGTGTGTGTGTGTGTGTGTGTGTGTGTGTGTGTGTGTGTGTTGGGAGTGGGTGGATCGTTTCTTAGCATTATTATTGATTTTTTAAGTAATAGATCTCAAAGAGTCGTTGTTGATGGGCACCATATTGAGTATAGGAATGTAATATCCGGTGTTCCACAAGGTAGTGTTCTTGACCCATTACTTTTCATACTATATACACTTGACATGTTGTTTGGCCTAGAAAACAAGCTTGTTGCATATGCAGATGATGCTACTCTCTTTCCATCAATTCCATCCCCTGAATGTAGATCTGGGGTTGGTGAATCCCTTAATAGAGATTTAGCTAAAATTAGTGCATGGTGCAAATTATGGGGTATGAAGTTGAATCCTAACAAAACTCAAAGTATGATTGTAAGTAGGTCAAGGACGGTGGCTCCTCAACATCCGGATCTCAGTATTGATAATGTTTCTTTAAATTTGTAATGACTTTTAAAATTTTAGGTGTGATTCTCGACAGCAAATTTACTTTTGAGAAACACATTAGGTCTGTGTCTTCTTCAATTGCACAAAAAATTGGCTTATTGAGAAAGTCTTACAAAATATTCGGTGATCAATCTATTCTGAAGAAGTTTTTTAATTCTTTCAATTTACCTTGTTTTGAGTATTGTTCTCCTGTCTGGTGTTCAGCTGCTGATTCTCATCTTAATTTGTTGGACAGAAACTTTTTTCTTGACCAGGCAGACATAGTCTTTTTATAGTTTATTTATGACATATTTGTTTTTGATGTTGTTGATAGTTTATTATATGACATGTCTGTTTTGACGTTGTTTCTTATTTTAGAATGATTTATTGTTAATTTGTTCTCTTCATTTATTTATTTCCTTATTTCCTTTCCTCACTGAGCTATTTTTCCCTGTTGGAGCCCC
>NC_090752.1:65843838-65846338 GCF_036898095.1 Palaemon carinicauda | reverse complement strand
TGCAACTCTTTTCAATTATGGAAATAAGAAAGATCGAACATGTTGCTTTTTCACTGAAGAGTTATCATTTAAATGGATTTTTTTTTTTTTCATTTAGGTAATTTTTTTTTTAATTGCATATCTTTGATACAAAATTTCAGAGACATTTCAAATACATATCTTCTTAGGATATAAAATTTCAGACATTTCAAATACATATCTTCTTAGGATATAAAATTTCAGACATTTCAACTGCATATCTTCTTAGGATATAAAATTTCAGACATTTCAAATAGGCCTACATATCTTCTATGGATACAAAATTTCAGACATTTCAAATACGTATCCTCTTAAAATACAAAATTTCAGACATTTCAAATACATATCTTCTTTGGATAAAAAATTTCAGACATTTCAATTGCATATCTTCTTAGGATATAAAATTTCAGACATTTCAAATACGTATCCTCTTAAAATACAAAATTTCAGACATTTCAACTACATATCTTCTTAGGATATAAAATTTCAGACATTTCAAATAGGCCTACATATCTTCTATGGATACAAAATTTCAGACATTTCAAATACGTATCCTCTTAAAATACAAAATTTCAGACATTTCAAATACATATCTTCTTTGGATATAAAATTTCAGACATTTCAATTGCATATCTTCTTAGGATATAAAATTTCAGACATTTCAAATAGGCCTACATATCTTCTAAGGATACAAAATTTCAGGGGCATTTCAACTACATATCTTCTTAGGATACAAAATTTCAGAGACATTTCAACTACATATCTTCTTAGGATACAAAATTTCAGAAACATTTCAACTACATATCTTCTAAGCCAAAATTTCAGAGACATTTCAACTACATATCTTCTTAGGATGCAAAATTTCAGACATTTCAAATACATATCTTCTTAGGATACAAAATTTCAGAAACATTTCAACTACATATCTTCTTAGGATACAAAATTTCAGAGACATTTCAATCACATTTCTTCTTAGGATACAAAATTTCGGAGATATTTCAACTACATATCTTCTTAGGATACAAAATTTCAGAGACATTTCAACTACATATCTTCTTAGGATACAAAATTTCAGACATTTCAAATACATATCTTCTTAGGATACAAAATTTCAGAAACATTTCAACTACATATCTTCTTAGGATAAAAAATTTCTGAGACATTTCAACTACATATCGTCTTAGGATAAAAAATTTCAGAAACATTTCAACTACATATCGTCTTAGGATAAAAAATTTCAGAGAGATTTCAACTACATATCGTCTTAGGATAAAAAATTTCAGAGACATTTCAACTACATATCGTCTCAGGATACAAAATTTCAGAAACATTTCAACTACATATCTTCTTAGGATAAAAAATTTCAGAGACATTCCAACTACATATCGTCTTAGGATAAAAAATTTCAGAGACATTTCAACTACATATCGTCTCAGGATACAAAATTTCAGAAACATTTCAACTACATATCTTCTTAGGATAAAAAATTTCAGAGACATTTCAACTACATATCGTCTCAGGATACAAAATTTCAGAAACATTTCAACTACATATCTTCTTAGGATAAAAAATTTCAGAGACATTTCAACTACATATCGTCTCAGGATACAAAATTTCAGAAACATTTCAACTACATATCTTCTTAGGATAAAAAATTTCAGAGACATTCCAACTACATATCGTCTTAGGATAAAAAATTTCAGAGACATTTCAACTACATATCGTCTCAGGATACAAAATTTCAGAGATATTTCAACTACATATCGTCTCAGGATACAAAATTTCAGAAACATTTCAACTACATATCTTCTTAGGATAAAAAATTTCAGAGACATTCCAACTACATATCGTCTTAGGATAAAAAATTTCAGAGACATTTCAACTACATATCGTCTCAGGATACAAAATTTCAGAGACATTTCAACTACATATCTTCTTAGGATAAAAAATTTCAGAGACATTCCAAGTACATATCGTCTTAGGATAAAAAATTTCAGAGACATTTCAACTACATATCGTCTTAGGATAAAAAATTTCAGAGACATTTCAACTACATATCGTCTTAGGATAAAAAATTTCAGACATTCCAACTACATATGTTCTTAGGATACAAAGTTTCAGACATTTCAAATACATATCTTCTAAGGATACAAAATTTCAGACATTTCAAATACATATCTTCTAAGGATACAAAGTTTCAGACATTTCAAATACATATCTTCTTAGGATATAAGATTTCAGACATTTCAAATACATATCTTCTAAGGATACAAAATTTCAGGGACATTTCATCTACATATGTTCTTAGGATACAAAATTTCAGATACATTTTTTCCTTGATTATAATTTACCAGAGTACGCGACCAGTCAATTACGCCGGGTAAATAGGTAAATGCACACACACAGATTCAACCTTTCCCGTCATCAGCCCCCCCCCCCCCCATTTCCTTACTACAACACGACAGTTTGTGGGAGATTGTGA
>NC_090752.1:65828838-65838838 GCF_036898095.1 Palaemon carinicauda | reverse complement strand
ATATATATATTTATATATATATATATATATATATATGTATATATATATATATATATATATATATATATATATATATGTATATATATATAGGGGTAGAGTTGGGATACCTTAACGTAGTGAAAGGTTTTGACCATCGATATGATCAACAAATCTGTACGAGTTATTGATACCCATACTAGGTTAGTTTGCTGTGAGTAATCAGACGAAAATCCAGCATCAACGAAATTCTCCCACCATCTTCCTCAGTTGGCCAGCGTGGTGATGAAAACTGTCCAAACGCCAGACATGAATAAGGATGAATCTGAGGCCTTTGTTTTGCAGTAGACTAGAAACAGCTGCATATGTTGTTGTTGTTGTGTTGTTGTTTTTATTGTTGTTGTTGACTAGATAAATGGTCCCGTAAACTATGGTAAAGGATGCTAGAAACAATATATAAGACTTAATGGAACCGATATTCCTGTGTTTTCTGAATATGTGATGCTCTAATAAGCTTTATTACATTTATCATAGTTTATCACTTACAGCTGGACACAGGAGTCCTTGGCACACCTCGTTCCGAAGAAGTCCAGCCTTCTGCAGCCTTACTTCATGGCTCGTAACCAAACAGATAGTGTACGGGATAGGTAACGGAGGTCGTGGACGGAGCTAAACAGTAACTCGCCTTGCATCAAGAGTGTGGCTGGAGCAATTCCTCAGAGCGAGGTGTACCAAGTATTCCTGTGTCCAACTGTACGTGGAAGATAAACTTTAATAATGCCATGAGGGCCTTTCCCGGTAACGTGGAATTGGGATCGTAAGTGGTCACAGTAGACTTAAAACTTTATTTTCTTTCTTCAAGAAATTTATATTCCATAATTTTTTCGAACTTCTTCAAGTTTAGTGACAAAGCCATAATTGATAATATAAGGTAACACTTTATATGGGAGTAAATAGTATTTGGGTTAATATTATAGTCATGTTATTATCTTGATGTTCTCATTAGAGTTCTGTTATTGGACGAAATAATCATTGCAATGTGCTGGTATTATTATTGTTATTATTATTATTATTATTATTATTATTATTATTAATTGCTAAGCTACAACCCTTGTTGGAAATGTAGGATGCTATAAGCCCAGGGGCCTCAACAGGGAAAATAGCCTAGTGAGGAAAGGAAACAAGGAAAAATAAAATATTTTAAGAACAGTAAGAACATTAAAATACATATTTCATATATAAACTTTGAATAATTTAACAAAACAAGAGGAAGAGAAATTAGATAGAATAGTGTGCCCGAGTGTACCCTCAAGCGAGAGAAGGGGTTTATGGCAAACAATTAATATGTAGATGATTATGTTCTTATTTATACATCGAAGATTATCGTTGAATATATTATTTTATTTTCTGAGCAGATATGTGTTTATAAAGTTTCCTGAAACTGTAAAATCTCTCAAATGTTGATCATACAAACCAATAGAGGGCAGCACAAGGTAAATATTAGTTTTTAAGAAATCATTTTACTCGTAATAAATCTTTGAAATGACTTATATAATGATGGATCATGATCTTAAGAAGGAGAGAGAGAGAGAGAGAGAGAGAGAGAGAGAGAGAGAGAGAGAGAGAGAGAGAGAGAGAGAGAGAGAGAGAGAGAGAGAGTATTTAGTAGCCAATTTTGTTCTTTTAAGTAGCACGTAATACATGACTGCTTGTTTAAATTACATTTGTAAAGATTAAACTTAGAGAGAGAGAGAGAGAGAGAGAGAGAGAGAGAGAGAGAGAGAGAGAGAGAGAGAGAGAGAGAGAGTTGTTCTTATAAATAGCACGTAAAACATGACTGCTTGTTTAAAATACATTCTTAAAGAACAAATTTCGAGAGAGAGAGAGAGAGAGAGAGAGAGAGAGAGAGAGAGAGAGAGAGAGAGAGAGACTTTTTATTAGCCATTATATAATATAGGTACACATATCAGACAATAAAGGCTCTTAATACCGTTTGCAATAAGGACGATATTCAAATACCACTGCGTCCAAATGTATCTTTGGTATTTCCTTTTGATAGTTATCTTTAATAATGGCATCATTAGAATTAATCCGAATATTATAAATGAGAAAATCATTCAACGGTAAATTCGAATGTTAGTCTAGAAGGGGAAAATCAGATTAATTAATCACAAATATTCATAGGATTTTTAACATGAAGGAATTTGATAAATTAACACAGTTCTCCTTTAACACGTTCGAGGCCAGTAAATGACCAGCAAAGGTTTCCTATTGCATCGGAGGTTGAATGAGAGTGATTATAGTGAACTAGTTACCTCCGCCAACTAAGTTGGAAGGAGGTTATGTTTTCGCCCCTGTTTGTGTGTTTGTTAGTGAACAGCTTAATGCCCACTATTTTAATCGTAGAGTAATTAAATGTGCAATGATTAGAAATTACGTAAAAGCTGGAAATAACTAAATTTTGGAAGGTCAAGGTCAAAGTTCAGGGTCACGGTGAAGCAAAATGTCCAATTCACGTAATCAGCCATAAGTTTGAAGAACGTTGTCACAGGGACTTCAAACTTGGTTCATATTTGAGTGTATGAAAATCCATGCCAATGTTTATTGGTTAAGGTCAAAGGTCAAGGTCAAGGTCGAGCAAAAGGTTGAGAAATAAGTGGCCACGTTGGAGGTCTGCGCTCTATTGAATGCTTCTCTTTAGAATTAGAATTAGTTTTAGGGAATTCTATATGAACTGCATTGATATATGGACGAAGACAGAATCCCCCCCTTTTTTTTAATCATGTTAATACAGTATTCAAATATAATGTCATGATATTTCAAACAATATTTAATTTTTAGTTAGGTAATAATAATAATAATAATAATAATAATAATAATAATAATAATAATAATAATAATAATAATAATCAGGAAAATTGTCCTTAGCATAAAATGTCAAGAAAATATCTACTAATTTGAAGGGTTAAGGATTGGAATGCCAACGTAGCAGCTATACAGAAGCGGATGGTGATACTCTACAAAGCGAGTAGCACGAACTAACGCTTGTTAGAAATGGGCAAACGCGATATCTTTCGTAGTAAGCTTTAATCCAATATTCTTTCTATGTTATTTACTTTCCTCTTTTTAATTCTTTACTTCTCATATATTTTTATTAATGTTTTCTCCCTATTGGGGCCACTGAGCTGGGTACAATTTCTTTTTTTCTAGCTAGGAGTGCAAAATTACTTATTTAATAATAACAACAATAACAATATTCGTACAGATAATAATTTAAATACTACTATCGCCAATTCTATCATTGTTATTGATAATAACAACAGTAATAATAATAACATGATAATAATATCAATAAGAATAACAACTTCACAGTTCAAAAGCTTTTATTTTTCATTTCTTCTCAAAGAATTCTCTCCAAATCATATTTGGTGCTTCAGAAAACTTTGAGATCTTTGTTTTATGGAAGACTTCTGAGAGCGAGACACATCAAAATCACTGAATGATAAATGTTTCAAATAGGTTTAAAAAGATTTCCAGTGACCAACAGAAACTCGGTCAAGCATATAGAAGTATGAGAGAGAGAGAGAGAGAGAGAGAGAGAGAGAGAGAGAGAGAGAGAGAGAGAACATCAACAATGTCTAATTTACTTATACTCGTATCTTTCAGGTATTATTCATTCCATATATATAAGAAAATGTAATTCTTCGTATTATCAATGAAAACTGTAGCAGTTAATGTATAGAGTTAATAGATATATATATATATATATATATATATATATATATATATATATATATATATATATATATATATATATATATATATTAACAGTAAAAAAGAATAAGCATCTATTCGACCTTCTAACCGTCTGATAACTGGACAAAAGGTTTATTTTTTAATAAAATATATTTGTTCTCTGAAAAAATCCCCAGAAGCCGAATAGCTCTACAACAGTGTTGCTGATTTAAACAAATGGAAATCACCTTAGGGGTTGTTGTGGCCTTATCGGTAACGTCTCTGCCTGGTGATCGCCAGACGGGGGTTCGAGTCCCGCTCAAACTCGTTAGTTCTTTAAGTCTATACAACCTTACTATCCTCGTGAGCTAAAGATATGGGGTGTAGGGGAGCCTATAGGTCTACCTGCTGAGGCATGAACAGCCAATGCCTGGGCTCCCTGGTCCTAGCTTGGGTGGAGAGGGGGCTTGGACTTTGATCATATGAGGGTGTCAGTCTCTAGGGCATTGTCCTGCTTGCAATGGCAATGTCACTGTTCCTTGCTTCTGCCATTTATGAGTGACCTTTAAACCTTTAAACAAGTACAGTTGGGTATAGTAAGTGTAGGCACACCTCGTTCTAAGGAAATAAGTAACTAAACAGAGAGTGTAGAGAGAGAGAGATGTCAGAGCAGTAAGGGTGTGACAAAGTGCGCTTCCTCAGAATGATGGTGTACCAGGAATTTCTGTATCCAACTGTACAATGAATTTCATGTTGGTGGTGTTATACGTTTATTATTGAATATGTTATGTGAATTTTGCTCACACATATTCACATAAAACAGCTGTTTCCTTCTATAGAGCTAGCGTTTGTTAACTTGATCATAATTATCATAGTTAATATTTTAATATTTTTGCATATAAATTCGTAATTGTCACCCTGGGACTCTTGATCCCGAGGTCAGTAAGAGGCTCCAGACATTAAGGTATTAAAATATATGGCTTTTTTGAATATGAAAAACAGGACTAAATGTGCAAAATTTATCATTAATCGAATGCCAAGTACAAACATAAGATACGATGGTGAAGATGGGTTGATTTCAATTCCAAGCACAAAAAAACCTGAATTCGACAGGTATATGTACAGAAGAATTGTCATTGATTTTTATCTTTCTTCATAGCTAAATGGTAGGGTCATCGTCTTGCAACCTTCCTGTACCAGGGTTCGATTCCTTGGCCGGCCGTAAGCTATTGTCTTTGAGTGGTTCCTCCTTGGGACTCTGATCCTGAGGTCGATAAAATATAGGACTTATTTGAGTATGAAAAACACGTTTAAATGTGCAAAATGTATCATATATATATATATATATATATATATATATTTACATATATATTTATATATATATATATATATATATATATATATATATATATATATATATATGTATATATATATATATATATATATATATATATATATACACACGCATATATATATATATATATATATATATAAAATATATATATACATATACATATGTATATGTATATATATATATATATATATATATATATATATATATATATATATAAACACACACATATTCCTGTCACGCTCAGGGAGAAGAAATAGTCATACCCTGGTGAGAAGGGGTACCCGAGAGGTATACATTCTCCCACAAATTGCTGAGTTAGCTCTCTATAGTTAGGAATATTTAGACACAAGTCATTTAATAGCCTACTGAGTATAAGGAAACCTTTCAATCGCTGGAGGAATTTAATGGAACACTTATACCTAATGCCTTCTCGTGAGCTATTTCGCAATATCGGATATCCAGACTCTCGGCCAGCTTCTGCAAATTGCATTCAGGTTCCAATGAAAACCGAGTTAGAATATGTGTTTTCAGAAATCATAGCCTCCAAAGGCAGTTGTCTTAATTCCCAGAATTTCTATTCTGCTCTTGCATAATGTTGACTCGGTAAACTGCACCCTTGATTGCAAAATCTATTTTGCACTCTCTCTCTCTCTCTCTCTCTCTCTCTCTCTCTCTCTCTCTCTCTCTCTCTCTCTCTCTCTCTCTCTCTCTCGCAAATAATAAATGCTATATATTACCTTTTAAAGATAAGTTCATTTCCTCCAATAACTACTATTATTATTATTTTTTATTATATTATTATTATTACTATTATTATTATTATTATTATTATTATTATTATTATTATTATTATTATTATTATTATTATTATTATTATGTGGATGTTATAAAAATCTTTAATATAGGTTTATAGCCATGTGACATTTCCCAATGTTTGCAAGATAATAGCCATTTAAACTTTATCGCAAAACCATATGTTATTTTTTTTACTGATAATGAAAGATAAATGAGTTTTTAATTAAGCTCTGGCATGCGATGCCCTATCAAACATGGATGAGAGACAATTGGCATTGAATGATATATTCAATAATAAGGATTTTAATTCGGTTATAAAGGTTTGGTTCAATTAAATGTACTTTTATGTTACATATGTGTAAACTAGATTATAAATAATTTCCAAAGAGTTCATCATTAATTTCAAGCTTGTTATTCTCTATTATGAACTTTTTCTCTTCCTCTGGTTTTGTTCAAGTTTTTATAGTTTATTTAAGAAATATTTATTTCAATGTTGTGACTGTTCGTAAGATATTTTATTTGTCCTTGTTTCCTTTCCTCACTGGGCTATTTTCCCTGTTGGACCCCTTGAGCTTATAACATTCTGCTTTTCCAACTAGGGTTGTAGCCTAGCAAGTAATAATAATAATAATAATAATAATAATAATAATGATAATAATAATAATAATGATAATATTGAATAAGAAATATTAATGAGTTAGTGTTTTATTTATAAGTATTGAAGGGAATAAGCAAATAAATATTGATTGCGCGTAAAAGTATTATTCTTTAAAGCCTTTGTTGTATACGAGATGAATTAGAAATGTCTGTTATTTACATATCCAGGATGTGTAAATAAAATAACTGCCTTATTCAAATTGCTGAATGGGGGATGAAACACGGTGCAGATTACTTCCACAACACACACACACACACACACACACACACACACACACACACATATATATATATATATATATATATATATATATATATATATATACTGCATTATGCATTTTATACACACATATATATGTATATATGTATATGTGTGTAAATGTATATGTATGCATACAAAGCCTATGTAATATAGGAAAAGATCAATTAAAAATATCGGTTATTAACCCATCATATCTAGGCATGTAAAAAAAGTTTTTGGCGAATTCAGTAAATAAAGTTCTTTCATGTATATATATATATATATATATATATATATATATATATATATATATATATATATATATACATATATAATAATAATAATAATAATAATAATAATAATAATAATAATAATGATAATAATAATAATTAATTCTTATTAATATTATATGATATACTCATTACCTACCAAAAACCGTCAAAAGGTAACCAGTGAGATTAAATCTCTTACCAACTTGCGTAAATAATGAATCGATTGGGTATTAATAATTGATAATTAATTAATTAATTAATTATTAATAATTAAGAAATTAGTAAGTCAAGCTGAACAATTTTTTTTTTTTCAAATAGAAAAGGTAATGGAGTCAAAGCAGCTCTTCTAGGAAAAGGACACTCCGAAATCAAACCATTGTTCTCTAGCCTTAGGTAGTGCCATAGCCTCTGTACCATGGTCTTCCACTGTCTTGGGTTAGATATCACTCAGGCACACTATTATATCTTGTTTCTCCTCCTCGTTATTTTCGAGTTGTTATAGTTTATATATGAAAGAATTGTTTTAATGTTATTTTTCTCAATCTTCTCTTGTAGTTTTTCCTTATTTTCTTTCCTCACTGGGTTATTTTTCGTGTTGGAGCCCTTGGGCTTATAGCATCCTGCTCGAACTAAGGTTGTAGCTCAGCAAATAATAATAATAATAATAATAATAATAATAATAATAATAATAATAATAATAATAATAATAATAATAAATATGCGCAATGGCAACAAAATGAAAAGACGCATTAAACACCAAGTGATGAATTTGAAAATATTTATTGATTTTCTTTATCAAAGTGTTGTTCAGAAATTCATAAGAAGAAAGCTATTTTTACCAAGGCTGAAAATACACAAATCAATACTAGAATGCAGGAAAACAAAACCAATCACATTCATAGCAATTTTTTTTTATAGATATCTTTGTGCACATTCATGCATTTATGTCTTAATTATTATTATTATTATTATTATTATTATTATTATTATTATTATTATTATTATTATTATTATTATTATTATTTGCTAGGCAACAACCCTAGTTGAAAAAGCAAGATGCTATAAGCCCAAGGGCTCCAGCAGTGAAAATAGCCCTGTGATGAAAGTAGATGAGGAAACATAGAATAGCGTGCCAGAGTGTACCCTCAAGCAAGAGAACCCTAAACAGTGCAAGACCATAGTACAGAGGCTATGGCCCCACCCAAGAATAGAGAACAATTGTTTGATTTTGGAATGGCCTTCTCCTAGAAGAGCTGCTTACCATAGCAAAAGAAACCCTTTTACCCTTACCAAGTGGAAAGTAGCCACTGAACAATTTCAGTGCAGTATTTAACCCATTGTATATTACAATATTATTGGATTGGTTCAGAATCATATCTAAGCTCTTTTATACAAATATATTTGCAATTTCTAATCATTTATAGTGTGCTAGTATAATTTTCTTACCACTTTCTAGTAGCAAGTTAAATATTTCACGTTATAAATAAATTTTTGGTAATAGTCAGAGCTTTTCTTAATGATCAAGTATACGCGACCTGTCTAAAACGTCGGATAAATATTTAGGTAGATATCCACACACATGCACACGAATCCCCCCCCACATCTCACTAGGGTATGACTACTCCTTCTCCCCATACCCGAGGGACGGGGAGAGCTGAGCGTGACCGAAAAGGTTTGCGTATTTCCATGATCAGCATAACTGTACTAGTCACGGCTAGCCATACTAGGTTGGTTTGGTGTTAGCGATCAGATTAAAATCTACCACCATAACCAATTCGCATTGGTCAGCGTAGTGATGAAATGGCCAACCCCAGATATGACTAGGGACATGTCTGAGGCCTTTGTCCTGCTTTGTACTAGAAACGGCTGCATTTGTTGTTTTTGATGTATTATATACATTATCAAACATTTTATTAATGGATATTTTAACATATCTCGCAGGCTCTCAGACATAACCAAGGACATAACTGAGGCCTCTGTCCTGCATTGGATTAGAAATGACTACATCTGCTGTTTGTTGATATGTTATATACTATCTAAAACATTTTATCACTGGATACTTTAACATATCTTGTAGGCTCATAGACGTGTCTGAGGCCTTCGTCCTGCATTAGACTAGAAACTGCAGCATTTGTTGTGTGTTGATGTATTCTATGCATTATAAAACATTTTATTGCTGAATGTTTTAACATATCTTGCATGCTCACGTACATGACCAAGGACATAACTGAGGCCTTTGTCCTTCATTGGACTAGAAACGGCTACATTTATTGTTTTTTGATGTACTAGATACTATAAAAAACATTTTATTACTAGATATTTTAACATATCTCGCAGGCTCCCAGGCATGACCTAGGACATAACTGAGGCCTTTGTCCTGCATTGGACTAGAAACGGAAACATTTGTTGTTTTTTTATGTATTATATACATTATAAAACATTTTATTACTGGATATTAAAATATCCAATAATAAAATGTTTTATCTTGCAGACTCCAGCCAAAAGAAAAAACAAAATGATATCTGGTTTCATTGATATTGACCAAGAGCAATTCATTAATGATCGAGGCTCTACATGTGCAAGGTGGTAAAAAAGATTCGATTCTCTTTGGCCGAGAACAAATGGTACATTTTGGAACAGGTCCCACAGAGAGAATGTTTTTTTTTTTTTTTTTTTTTTTTTTTTTTTTTCAATGAAAAATGTTTTTTCGCGAGTTAAAAGGATTTCCTACGACAAGGGTTCCCTAGAAAATAGAAAACGTTTCTTATACGAGAGAGAGAGAGAGAGAGAGAGAGAGAGAGAGAGAGAGAGAGAGAGAGAGAGAGAGAGAGAGAGAGAGAGAGAGAGAGAGTGGGTGTTAATACAGGCAGGGTATATCATTTGGATAGAATGTGGATATGATTTTTTAAACGTTTCAGCAATGAAATTGGTTGTGTGAATAGAGAGAGAGAGAGAGAGAGAGAGAGAGAG
>NC_090752.1:65813838-65818838 GCF_036898095.1 Palaemon carinicauda | reverse complement strand
AAGGGGTCAAAGAGATAGGAAAAAAAAAAAAAATACAGCAGTCATGGCTCCTCCTGTCAGCCCTACCCCTGGACCTAGTGGTGTAGGCCAGGCTAATCCTCCTCCAATTGTGACGCTTGTAAATGCCAGGTCAGCAATCCTTCCTTTTCAAGGTCGTGTCAACGGGTTCTTGCCACAAAATGTGGAGTCATGGATTTCATCCGTTGATGCCCATTTAAATGCCAAACAAATCGTAGATCCTTTTGTACAATTACAAGAAGCTAAAAGTTTTATAGATTTTTCTAAGGGGGATGCGAGTGCGTATTTAAGAGGTGTTTCATTTCAAGAAGCAGTTACTTGGGATGATTTCAAAGTTAGGTTACGCGCGATTTATGGGGGTGAGGAAGCTTTGGATGTAGTGTTAACGTTACGAAATACACTTAATCAAGCCACTATGAATCGGCTTAATGTTATTGAGAGAGCAGCTCTCATAGCTGATAGGCTTAACGAATATCAGGACATTTTAGGTAATTCCACTTGGGTTACTAACGATAACATCTCCGTGAAAGATTTTTTACGATTAATGTATTTAACTTGCATGACACTTATGTTGCCAGAAGCTTTAGTGCGGTGCTTTGATAAGAAGTTAATGCCTGCAAGTACGGAATTGGATGTCTATAAACAGATAAAGAAACACATGTCCAAGTGTCCAGATCTCGATCCCGTGTTAACTCAAGTTTTTGCTAAGAATGAAACAAAACCACAAACAGTGAACGTAATTAACAGTCCAGTAGCGGGAGTGACGTGTTACAACTGCAAACGTCAAGGTCACATAAGCGCAGACTGTAGAACGAAATTTTGTTCAGTTCACAACACAGCATCACATTCTTATAGTCAATGTTACGCGCGTAAGACAACAATATCCTAGAAATACACAGTCAATTCCACAGTCAGTTCCATATGGAAATAAAAAGAAAAATCCTCATTTTAACAATAAGAAGAAACAACAAAAAGTCAATGCAGTTCAGAGTCCGAAACAAACAAACACTTCTTCAAATATCGCTGAGCCTGGGCCGTCAAACCAGACCTCGCAAAGTCAGCCTAATTTTCAGAATGTGCAGAGCAAAGCAAATACCACATAGTTAACTCTAGAGGGGAAGAGAGTGATGTTGGGTCAAGGTCATTCATGTCAACATCAATAGTATTGAATAATCAATTTAATGTTTTATCAGATAATTGTGAGACAATAGATTTTCCTATGAAACACACGGCCGAATTAAGTAAAACAGTGCATGCTCCCGTAGATTTGCAACGAATTCATACAATAATAAGCCAAAATGAGTTACGGCCAACCTTATATGCTGTAAATTTAGAACACAAATCCTTTACGTTATTTTTTGACTCTGGTAGTCCACGTAATATTATGGATTTGAAGACGCATCATTTGTTGTTTTCGAACTTTCCGATTGAAAAATCAGGAATCAGACTTTCAGGTATAGGAAATAATGAATTAAACGTCATAGGCATAACTCATATTCAGTTCAGAGTCGGTAATCGCACGTTTGCCGATACATTTGTTGTTGTAAGAAACATTAATATGTATCCAGTTGTAATTATAGGATACCCATCTATGGGAAATCAAAACATTATCTTAGCTCCTGCCAAGCACGGCGTGTATATCAAAGGGAAATTCTATAAGTCTTCTAATACCTTAAAGTCAGTTTTGGATAAAAAGGAGACGACAAATGTAACCGTAACGTACGTTGAAGAACCAATAACTTGTCTCACTAATAAAGAAATAATATACGCGACCCAGCAGAATTCTCGTTCACCCGTAATATCATCTTGCACGCAATATATCGAACCAAACATACCTTCGAATTTAATAGTGCAAATAAAGAAAACACTACCGGGATCTGAAACATTAATCCTTTCCGATACTTTGAAAACCAACGGATTGTCTGTCACACAAGCTATTTATACAGTAGGCTCACATCAGCAATGTAATATCGAAGTCTGTAATCATTTAAATAACACTTTAGTAATTCACAAAAATCAACATATCTTGGATGTAGAAGTTTATAAACATCGTATTCTTACCGTTGCTGAAATCAATCACTCTCAATCAGTTGCGGATGAATCCCTTTTGCGATCTATTAAAAATAAAATCAGTAAGGACATTCAAGACGAAGAAATTCAGCAGAAAATTTTTGAACTTTTAACTAAATATACAGATGTCTTTTCCACTACGGATGGATCCCTAGGAAAAACAGATGTGATCGAGCATCAAATAAGGTTAAAAGACAAACAGAAAATTATATATGTACCCTCGTACAGACTCCCTATGAAATTCCAGAATGAAATAAATGATGAAGTAGGTAAAATGTTAGAGGAAGGAGTCATTAGAAAATCAAATAGCCCTTATAATTTTCCTTTAATAGTTGTACCGAAAAAAGATCGAACATGGCGTATCTGCGTCGACTTTCGTCGTCTAAACGAGGAAACGATCCCTGATCGATTCCCAGTGCCATGTACTGACGATATTTTGTCTTTGTTAGGTCAGAATAAATATTTTACCAGTTTGGACTTACTTAAAGGCTTTCACCAGATATCATTAGAAGAAGATAGTATCCCATACACAGCCTTCAGCACAGCCAGGGAACATTATGAATTTTTACGGATGCCTTTTGGTTTACGTTGTGCTCCTATAACATTTACAAGAATGATTAACATAGTGTTTGGAGACTTGTTAAGGGATATATTGCATGCCTATATGGATGATCTTGTAATCTTTTCCAACACCTTAGAAGAACATCTACGTAAGTTAGAACTAGTACTACAGAGATTAAGACAACATAACTTAAGGGTAAAGATTAGTAAGTGTGAATTTTTCAAAACAATTGATATATTTGGGTTTCATGGTGTCAAGCCAAGGTCTTAAAGTAGTCCATGATAAGGTGTCGGCTATACGTAATTTTCCCATACCTACTAATGTCAAGGGAATACAGCAATTTCTGGGTTGTAGTGGATATTACAGGCGTTTTATACGCAACTATTCAATAATAGCCGCTCCTTTAACTGATCTTACGAAGAAGGGCGTAGATTTCATATGGTCTGAGCAACATCAACAGGCGTTTAATACTTTGAAAGATGAACTGTGTAGTTCTCCTATCTTAAAATTTCCTGACTTCGGTAAGGAATTCTTCATTGCAACAGACGCCTCAGACTTAGGAGTAGGAGGGGTATTGCTTCAGCAATATGATAAACAGTTTTTCCCGATAGCTTTCTATTCTCGAAAATTGAGAACTTCCGAAAGTAAGTATGCAGTAATAGACAAGGAAGGACTAGCTATTGTTAATTCGCTAGTGCATTTTAAGTTCATAATTTACGGTTATCCCGTTAAGGTTCTTACTGACCATAAACCACTAACAGAGTTCTTTAAAGGCTTCAATCACAGCCCTAAACGAACTCGGTGGCATTTAATCATTCAAGATTTTGGCGCAAGAATCGGGTATTTACCTGGGAAAGCAAATATCATTGCGGATGCATTATCACGCAACCCCGTGTCATCTTGTACGGAGCCTTTAGCTGAATTAATAGATATATCAACATCCATGCCTATTGTAAAAACAATATCTGAACAAGAAGATTTAGGCTGGAGTGCTGAATTGTTACAGACTGAGCAAAGGAAAGATCAGAAAATAGAAACAATTATAAATGCTTTGAAAGGCAATCATAAAGAAAAGGAATATATAAAGTATAAGCAGCAGAATTATGTAATCAAAGATAATATTCTGTGTAGGACTGTGACAAGGAAAACCCGCAATACACCACATGTAACTAACAACCAGGTAGTAGTACCAAACTCACTTATTTCCACTGTCCTGAATTGGTTGCATTCAAATCCATTACATGGACACCCTGGGTTCTCATTAATGTCACAGAAAGCCAAATCATTGTTTTATTGGCATACAATGCTTACAGATATAAAAAGGCACATAGCTAATTGTCGCACATGTCAGGAAAACAAAGGGCATACGAAAACACCTGTCAGCCTAGGAGCTTATCCTGTTCCCTATCAACCCTTTGAAAGAATACATTTAGATTTGTTAACAGGATTTTACGAGTCAGACAGAGGAAATAAGCACCTCTTAGTAATTATAGATGCTTTACCTCGATATACAGAACTAATAGCGCTTAAAACTAAAACTGCGATTGAATGCGCTAGGAAGTTTTACGAGTGTTACATTTGTAAACATGGAATTCCACACATGATAATCTCAGACTCGGGTGGTGAATTTAATAATCACTTTCTTACCTCATTGTGTGAATTCCTCAACATAAAGAAGATTAATACCATGATATATCACCCAGAGTCGAATGGGCTAGTGGAAAGAGCAAATAGGAAGATATTAAATATATTGAGGGTAATACTAGGGGGATCAGACCCCAACTGGGATATTGCAATACCGGCGGCACTGAGTACTCTGAATCATTCATATCATATATCAATTAAAATGTCACCGCATGAAGCATTGTATGGTACCCCAGTTAGAACACCTTTCCATGTATTAACGCCTACAACTAATCTATCAAATCCTTTAAAAGAATGTATAAATGCAAGTATAAGTCGATATGATATCCTTCGAAAGAATTTAGAAGAATCACAAATCATAATGAAAAGGAATCATGATAAAATAGAGAAACCAACTAAAACATATACCGTGGGTGATAACATCTATATTCAAATCAATGTCAGAAAAGGGCTCAACTATAAACTAACACCTAAGTTTGAAGGCCCATTTAACATTTTGGAAACATTAACGGCCAATAGGTTTAGAATTCAAAACGTAACCCAACCCACGGATGAGAGAATAGTACCATTGTCTCACATAAGAAATTAAAAAGAAAAGAGAGGAAAAGAAGTGAGGAAAAATTTTATTTTGTGTGACTAAAAGTTTTCTTTTTAATACAGGAGTAATTACATATATTTTTTCTCGTTACAGGTTTCCAAGATGAAA
>NC_090752.1:65789571-65809571 GCF_036898095.1 Palaemon carinicauda | reverse complement strand
CGATCCCCAAATGCAATTGAGCTAACGATGGTTTGCTAAGGAAATATCTCTGTGACATTTATTGTGAAATTTGTAGTTTCCTTAGAATTAAGTTGTGGCTAGAGAGCAAGGAACAACAAGTTTACGTACGTCTGTTTTATAGCAATTTTGTGCCCCAACAGCAACAGAAATTAAGTAATAAGAATTATGATGAGTGGATGATGGGGATAATTAGCAATTTGGTACTCTACTGGCCATCTGGTGGCTATGAAAATAGACAGTGTGTAGAACTTAATAATCCTTGCATTCTGGAACCTTCCGTGACGTAATTTGCTTCTAAGAATATCCAAAAATAGCCTATTTAATTGGAACTGGATATTATTTATACCTGCCACACATATTTCTAAATAGCTATCAAGCCATCACCCTTTTCAACAACGCCAACAACAACAATAACAAAAACCACAACAACAATAATGATGAGAATAATATTTGTAGTAGTAATACCAATACTAAAGTATTATCAACAATAGTAATGATAATTATTATTATCTTAATATTAGTCATACATCGTTTTATTAACGCAGTCTATTGAAATAATAACTGTCCTTCATCTCGTGAACTAAAGTCTCCCTTGCTTGAGGGTACATTCGGGCACACTTTCTATCTTATTTCTCTTCCTTTTATTTTTTCAAAGTTTTTATAGGTTAATATTGTTACTATTTTTTTTATATTACATTTGAATTGTGAATTACTTCCCATGTAGTTCATTTATTTCCTAAATTTCCTTTCCTCACTGGGCTATTTTCCCTGTTGGAGCCCTTGCTTTTTGCAACTAGGGTTGTAGCTTAGCAATTAGAACCAAATAGAAAACACTTGGAGGTATTAGTGATTGATCTCGGTGTTGTATATAGCCAAAGGTCCAACACCTGAGATCTAAGACTTGGCACCTGGGAATTACTGTACGTCCGAGCTCTTATGAATTTGTGAACACCCCAGAGATCGAAAAGGGATATGTATGAGGCCTCGCACAACTTGATGTATATGTATATGTTTGTTTGAGTGTATATATATATATATATATATATATGATATACACATTGAAGAGGGCCAATGTGTATTGGTCGAAATATAGTAATTTATTTATATTTCCTTTGTTTTCTTTCATGGGCCTTTTTGAAGAATCTTGTTAAATATTACAGTTGTAGTAAGACATATACAGTATATATATATATTATATATATATGTATATATATATAATATATATATATACATATTTTATATACATATATATAAATATATATATATATATATATATATATTTATATATATGTATATAAAATATGTATGTATATATATATATATATATAGAGAGAGAGAGAGAGAGAGAGAGAGAGAGAGAGAGAGTTGGATACCTTAACGTAGTTAAAGATTTTGCCCATCGCTATGATCAGCGAAGCTGTACTAGTCAGGGACACCCATACTAGGTTAGTTTGCTGTGAGTAATCTGACGAACATCTCCCACCATCACCAATCCGCACTGCCCAGCGTGGTGATGAAAACGGGCCAAACCCCAGACGTGAATAAGGATATGTCTGAGGCTTTTGTTTTGCATTAGACTAGAAACGGCTGCATTTGTTGTTGTTGTTGTTGTTGTGTTGTGTTTTTGTTGACTAGATAAATGGTCCCGTAAACTATGGTAAAGGATGCTAGAAACAATATGTAAGACTTAACGGAACCGATATTCCAGTGTTTTCTGAATATGTGATGCTCTATTAAGTTTTATTACATTTACCATAGTTTATCAGGTACAGCTGGACACAGGAGTCCTTGGCACACCTCGTTCCGAAGAAGTCCAGCCTTCTGCATCCTTACTTCATGGCTAGTAACCAACCAAGATAGTGTAGGAGAGATGGCAAAGGTGTTGGGCGTAGCTAAGCACAGGAACTAGCTGTGCAGTAAGGGTGTGGCCGGGTGCACTTCCGCAGAGCGAGATGTACCAGGTATTCCTGTTTTCAACTGTACGTGGAAGATAAACTATAATAATCCCATGAAGGCCTTTCCCGGTAACGTGGAATTGGGATCATAAGTGGTCACAGTAGACTTAAAACTTTATTTTCTTTTTTCAAGAAATTTACATACCATAATTTTTCGAACTTCTTCAAGTTAAGTGACAAGGCCATATTTGATAATATAAGGTAACACTTTATATGGGAGTAAATAGAATTTGGGTAAATATTATAGTCAGGTTATTATTTTGATGTTCTCATTAGAGTTCTGTTATTAACGAAATAATAATTGCAATGTGCTGGTATTATTATTATTATTATTATTATTATTATTATTATTATTATTATATTATTATTATTATTATTATTAATTGCTAAGCTACAACCCTAATTGGAAAAGCAGGATGCTATAAGCCCAGGGGCCTCAACAGGGAAAATAGCCCAGTGAGGAAAGGAAACAAGAAAAAATAAAATAGTTTAAGAACAGTAACAACATTAAAATAAATATTTCATATATAAACTTTAAATAATTTAACAAAACAAGAGGAAGAGAAAATTAGATAGAATAGTGTGCCCGAGTTTACCCTCAAGCAAGAGAAGGGGTTTATGGCAAACAATTAATATGTAGATGACTATGTTCTTATTTATACATCGAAGATTGTTTTTGAATATATTAATTGTATTTTCGGAGTAGATATGTGTTTATAAAGTTTCTTGAACAGTAAAATCTCTCAAATGTTAATCTTACAAACCAATAGAGGGCAGCACAAGGTAAATATTAGTTTTTAAGAAATCATTTTACTCGTAATAAATCTTTGAAATGACTTATATAATGATAGATCATGATCTTAAGGAGAGAGAGAGAGAGAGAGAGAGAGAGAGAGAGAGAGAGTATTTTTATTAGCCAATTTTGTTCTTATAAGTAGCACGTAATACATGACTTCTTGTTTAAACTACATTTCTAAAGAATAAATTTCGAGGAAAGAGAGAGAGAGAGAGAGAGAGAGAGAGAGAGAGAGAGAGAGAGAGAGAGTATCTTTATTAGCCAATTTTGTTCGTATAAGTTGCACGTAAAACATGACTTCTTGTTTAAACTACATTTCTAAAGAATAAATTTCGAGGAGAGAGAGAGAGAGAGAGAGGAGAGGAGAGAGAGAGAGAGAGAGAGTATTTTTATTAGCCAATTTTGTTATTATAAGTAGCACGTAATACATGACTTCTTGTTTAAACTACATTTCTAAAGAATAAATTTCGAGGAAAGAGAGAGAGAGAGAGAGAGAGAGAGAGAGAGAGAGAGAGAGTATTTTTATTAGCCAATTTTGTTATTATAAGTAGCACGTAAAACATGACTTCTTGTTTAAACTACATTTCTAAAGAATAAATTTCGAGGAAAGAGAGAGAGAGAGAGAGAGAGAGAGAGAGAGAGAGAGAGAGAGAGAGATTACAACTGTGAAAAAAAATATTGTAATCATAAAGAAAAAATGTTTTTTCTGATTACAAGAGAGAGAGAGAGAGAGAGAGAGAGAGAGAGAGAGAGAGAGAGAGTTGTTCTTATAAATAGCACGTAAAACATGACTGTTTGTTTAAAATACATTCTTAAAGAACAAATTTCGAGAGAGAGAGAGAGAGAGAGAGAGAGAGAGAGAGAGAGGAGAGAGAGACTTTTTATTAGCTATTATATAATATAGGTAGACATAGCAGACAATAGAGGCTCTTAATACCGTTTGCAATAAGGACGATATTTAAATACCACTGCGTCCAAATGTATCTTTGATATTTCCTTTTGATAGTTTTCTTTAATAATGGCATCATTAGAATTAATCGAATATTATAAATGAGAATAACATTCAACGGTAAATTCTCATGTTAGTCTAGAAGGGGAAAATCAGATTAATTAATCACAAATATTCATAGGATTTTTAACATAAAGGAATTTGATAAATTAACACAGTTCTCCTTTAACACGTTCGAGGCCAGTAAATGACCAGCAAAGGTTTTCCGATTGCATCGAAGGTAGAATGAGATTGATTATAGTGAACTAATTACCTCCGCCAACTAAGTTGGAAGGAGGTTATGTTTTCGGCCCTGTTTGTGTGTTTGTGAACAGTTTCATGCCCACAATTTAATCGTAGAGTAATTAAACTTCCAATGATTAGCAATACGTAAAAGCTGGAAATAACTAAATTTTGGAAGGTCAAGGTCAAAGTTCAGGGGTCACGGTGAAGCAAAATGTCCAATTCACGTAATCAGCCATAAGTTTGAAGAACGTTGTCACAAATACTTCAAACTTGGTTCTTATTTGAGTGTATGAAAATCCACGCCAATGTTTACATATTAAGGTCAAAGTTCAAGGTCAAGATCGAGCAAAAGGTTGAGAAATGAGTGGCCACGTTGGAGGTCTGCGCTCTACTGAGTGCCCCTCTAGTTAGAATTAGAAGTAGTTTTAGGGAATTCTATATGAACTGCATTGATATTTGTACGAAGACAGAATCCCCCTCTTTTTTTAATCATGCTAATACAGTATTCAAATATAATGTCATGATATTTCAAACAATATTTAATTTTTTGGTTAGGTAATAATGATAAAAATAATAATAATAATAATAATAATAATAATATAATGATAATAATAATAATAAGGAAAATTAACCCTTAGCATAAAATGTCAGAAAATATCTACTAATTTGAAGGGTTAAGGATTGGAATGCCAACGTAGCAGCTATACAGAAGCGGATGGTGATACTCTACAAATAGAGTAGCACGAACTAACCCTTGTTGGAAATGGGCAAACGCGATATCTTTCGTAGTAAGCTTTAATCCAATATTCTTCATATGTTATTTACTTTACTCTTTTTAATTCTTTACTTATATATTTTAATTAATGTATTCTCCCTATTGGGGCCTCTGAGCTGGGTACAATTTCTTTTTTTCTAACTAGTACTGCAAACTTACTTATTTAATAATAACAACAATAACAGTATTCAGACAGATAATAATTTAAATACTACTATCGCCAATTCTATCATTGTTATTGATAATAACAACAGTAATAATAATACATGATAATAATATCAATAAAAATAACACTTCACAGTTCAAAAGCTTTTATATTTCATTTCGTTCTCAAAGAGCTCTTTCCAAATCATATTTGGTGCTTCAAAAAACTTTGAGATCTTTGTTTTATGGAAGACTTCTGAGAGCGAGACATCAAAATCACCGAATGATAAATGTTTCAAAGAGCTTTAAAAAGATTTCCATTGACCAACAGAAACTTGGTCAAGCGTATAGAAGTATGAGAGAGAGAGAGAGAGAGAGAGAGAGAAGAGAGAGAGAGAGAACATCAACAATGTCTAATTTACTTATACTCGTATCTTTCAGTTATTATTCATTCCATATATATATAAGGAAATATAATTCCTCGAATTATCAATGAAAACTGTAGCGATTGAAGTACAGAGTTAATCGACTATATATTAACAGTAAAAAAAAAAAATAAGCATCTATTCGACCTTCTAACCGTCTGATAACTGGACAAAAGGTTTATTTTTTAATAAAATATATTTGTTGTCTGAAAAATCCACAGAAGCCGAATAGCTCTACAACAGTGTTGCTGATTTAAACAAATGGAAATCACCTCAGGGGTTGTTGTGGCCTTATCGGTAACGTCTCTGCCTGGTGATCGCCAGACTGGGGTTCGAGTCCCGCTCAAACTCGTTAGTTCCTTAAGTGTATACAACCTTATATCCTCGTGAGCTAAGGAGGGGGGTGTGGGGGAGCCTATAGGTCTACCTGCTGAGGCGATGAGCAGCCAATGCCTGGGCTCCCTGGTCCTAGCTTGGGTGGGGAGGGGGCTTGGACTTGATCATATGAGGGTGTCAGTCTCTAGGGGCATTGTCCTGCTTGCAATGGCAATGTCAGTGTTCCTTGCTTGTGCCATTTATGAGTGGCCTTTCAACCTTTAAACAGGTACAGTTGGGTATAGTAAGTCTAGGCACACCTCGTTCTAAGGAAATAAGTAACTAAACAGAGAGTGTAGAGAGAGATGTCAGAGCAGTAAGGGTGTGACAAAGTACGCTTCCTCAGAATGATGGTGTACCAGGAATTTCTGTATCCAACTGTACAATGAATTTCATATTGGTGGTGTCATACGTTTATTATTTGAATATGTTATGTGAATTTTTGCTTGCACATATTCACATAAAACAGCTGTCTCTTCTATAGAGCTAGCGTTTGTTAACTTGATCATAATTATCATCGTTAATATTTTAATATTTTTTGCATATAAATTCGTAATTGTCGCCTTGGGGACTCTGATCCCGAGGTCAGTAAGAGGAGCCAGACATTAAAGTATTAAAATATATGGCTTTTTAATATGAAAAACAGGACTAAATGTGCAAAATTTATCATTGATCGAATGCCAAGTACAAACATAAGATACGATGGTGAAGATGGGTTGATTTCAATTCCAAGCACAAATAAAAAAAACCTGAATTCGACAGGTGTATGTAGAGAAGAATTGTCATTGATTTTTTATCTTTCTTCTTAGCAAAATGGTCACTGTCTTGCAAACATCCTGGACCAGGGTGTAACATATATATATATATATATATATATACACATATATATATGCATATACATATACATATATATATTTCCACACGTATTATATATATATGTATATATATATATATACACATGCATATATATATAAAATATATATATACATATCCAGTATATATGTGTATATATATATATATATATATATACTGTTATTATATATATATAATATACACATATTCCTGTCACGCTCAGGGAGAAAAAATAGTCATACCCTGGTAACGAAGGGTACCCGAGCGGTATACATTCTCCCACAAATTGCTGCGTCAGCTCTCTATAGTTAGAAATCTTTAGACACAAGTCATTTAATAGCCTACTGAGTATAAGGAAACCTTTCAATCGCTGTAGGAATTTAATGGAACACTTATACCTAATGCCTTCTCGTGAGCTATTTCGCAGTATCGGATATCCAGACTCTCGGCCAGCCTCTGCAAATTGCATTCAAGGTTCCAATGCAAACCGGGTTAGAATATGGGTTTTCAGAAATCATAGCCTCCAAAGGCAGTTGTCTTAATTCCAGAATTTCTATTCTGCGCTTGCATAATGTTGACTCGGTAAACTGCACCCTTGATTGCAAAATCTATTTTGCACTCTCTCTCTCTCTCTCTCTCCCCCCCCCCCTCTCTCTCTCTCTCTCTCTCTCTCTCTCTCTCTCTCTCTCTCTCCTTTCTCTCTCTCTCTCTCTCTCTCTCTCACACACACAATTAATGCTATATATTACCTTTTAAAGATGGTTCATTTCCGTTAATTACTACTACTATTATTATTATTATTATTATTATTATTATTATTATGTTATTATTATTATTACTATGATTATTATTGTTATTATTATCACTATGATTATTATTATTATTATTATTATTATTATTATTATTATTATTATTATTATTATTATTATGTGGATGCTGTAAAAATCTTTAATATTATGCAAAGGTTTATAGCCATGTGACATTTCCCAATGTTTGCAAGATAACAGCCATTTAAACTTTATCCGCAAAACCATATGTTATTTTTTTTTACTGATAATGAAAGATAAATGAGTTTTTAATTAAGCTATGGCATGCGATGCCCTATCAAACATGGATGACAGACAATTGGCATCATTGAATGATATGTTCAATAGTGATGATTTGAATTTGGTTATAAGGTTTGGTCCAATTAATGTACTTTTATGTTTTATTTGTGTAGGACTAGATTATAAATAATTCCCCAAAAGTTCATAATTAATATAAAGCTTGTTATTCTCTATTATAAACATATTGGATAAGCAATATTAATGAGTTTAGTGTTTTATATATTGGTATTGAGGAAAATAAGCAAATAAACATTGACTGTGCGTAAAAAATATTATTCTATAAAGCCTATGATGTATACGAGATGAATTGAAAAACCAGGATGCCATAAGCCCAGGGATCCAACAGTGAAAATAGCCCTGTGATGAAAGTAGATGGGGAAACATAGAATAGCGTGCCTGAGCATACCGTCAAGCAAGAGAACCCTAAACAGTGCAAGACCATGGTACAGAGGCTATTGCACTACCCAAGACTAGAGAACAATGGTTTGATTTTTAGAGTGACCTTTTCCTAGAAGAGCTGCTTACCATAGCAAAAGAAAAATCCTTTGCCCTACCAAGTGGAAAGTAGCCACTGAACAATTTCAGTGAAGTATTTAACCCATTGTATATGACAATATTATTGGATTGATTCAGAATCATATCTAAGCTCCTTTATACAAATATAATTGCCATTTCAAATCATTATAAGTGTGTTAGTATAATTTTCTTACCACTTTCTAGTAACAAGTTAAATATTTCACGTAATAAATACATTTTTGGTAATAGTCAGAGCTTTTTTTAATGATCAAGTATACGCGACCCGTCTAAAACGTCGGATAAATATTTAGGTAGATATCCACACACATGCACACGAATCCCCCCTCCCCCCTCTCACTAGGGTATGACTTCTCCTTCTCCCCATACTCGAGGGACGGGGAGAGCTGAGCGTGACCGAAAAGGTTTGTGTATTTCTATGATCAGCATAACTGTACTAGTCACGGCTACCCATACTAGGTTGGTTTGGTGTTAGCGATCAGATTAGAATCTGCCACCATAACCAATTCGCATTGGTCAGCGTAGTGATGAAATGGCCAACCCAGATATGAATAGGGACATGTCTGAGGCCTTTGTCCTGCATTGTACTAGAAACGGCTGCATTTGTTGTTTGTTGATATATTATATACTATATAAAACATTGTATTGATGGATATTTTAGCTTATCTCGCAGGCTCTCAAACATGACCAAGGACATAACTAAGGCCTTTGTCCTGCATTGGATTAGAAACGCTGTATTTGTTTTTTTTTATGTATTATATACATTATAAAAATTTTTATTACTGGATGTTAAAATATCCAATAATAAAATGTTTTATCTTGCAGACTCCACTCCCCCCCCCCAAAAAAAGGTATCTGGTTTCATTGATATTGACCAAGAGCAATTCCTTAATGATGGAGGCTCTACATGTGCGACGTGGTAAAAAAGATTCGATTCTCTTTGGCCGAGAACAAATGGTACATTTTGGATCAGGTCCCACAGAGAGAATGTTTTTTTTTTTTCCTCCCTCGATGAAAAATGTTTTTATTCGCGAGTTAAAAGGACTTCCTACGGTAAAGGTTCCCCAGAAAATAGAAAACGTTTCTGATACGAAAGGGGTTGTGTAGGAAAGAGAGAGAGAGAGAGAGACGAGAGAGAGAGAGAGAGAGAGAGAGAGAGCGGTGGGGGTTAATACAGACAGGGTATATCATTTGGATAGAATGTGGATATGTTTTTTAAACGTTTCAGCAATGAAATGGGTTGTGTAGAGAGAGAGAGAGAGAGAGAGGAGAGAGAGAGAGAGAGAGAGAGGTGGGGGTTAATACAGACAGGGTATATCATTTGGATAGAATGTGGATATGATTTTTTAAACGTTTCAGCAATGAAATTGGTCGTGTAAAGAGAGAGAGAGAGAGAGAGAGAGAGAGAGAGAGAGAGAGTGGAGGTGGGGGTTAATTCAGACAGGGTATATCATTTGGATAGATTGTGAATATGTTTTTTTTTAAACGTTTCAGGTATGAAATGGGTGTATAGAGAGAGAGAGAGAGAGAGGAAGAGAGAGAGAGAGAGAGAGAGCGGTGGGGGTTAATACAGACAGGGTATATCATTTGGATAGAATGTGGATATGTTTTTTTAAACGTTTCAGCAATGAAATGGGTTGTGTAAAGAGAGACGAGAGAGAGAGAGAGAGAGAGAGAGAGAGAGAGAGAGAGTGGAGGTGGGGGTTAATACAGACAGGGTATATCATTTGGATAGAATGTGGATATGTTTTTTTTAAAACGTTCCAGCAATGAAATGGGTTGTGTAGAGAGAGAGAGAGAGAGAGAGACGAGAGAGAGAGAGAGAGAGAGAGAGAGGTGGGGGTTAATACAGACAGGGTATATCATTTGGATAGAATGTGGATATGATTTCTTTAAACGTTTCAGCAATGAAATTGGTCGTGTAAAGAGAGAGAGAGAGAGAGAGAGAGAGAGAGAGAGAGAGAGAAGGGGGTGGAGAGGTTTAATTAACAAATTATATATCATTATATGAATATGGACAATACTAGAAGCCATGAAGGAGTTTATGAAATTTGTCCAAGTTTTCTTACAAGTCAAATTTTGATAGACTGTCACTATGGTCTTTATCTTATTTTTCACCCGATGTTATGAAATTATAGATGGTCATTTAAATCAAATTACAAGAGTAATTATGTATAGGGACAAGCTGCATACATATGAATGTAATCACATTCAAAGGACTATAATTAGTAGAAGGAATGTACGTTCATAACTCTATATAAATATATGGTTCTTAAATAAGTAAATATTCAATGTTTTTCTTTCACTTGTTTAAAATGTTCCAGTCTCTTTGAAGACTATGAAAGAATAATTTTTATTCATGCCCATATATATATGTACGGCTGATTAAAAGATTCATTACTTCAAAGAGATACATAAAATGATTTATATTTCAATGTGAAAACTTATTTTTTATTCACATTTTAATGATAATAAATATATGACTTATAGAGGAAAATTGTATCTGAATGTATTGCTGTGTATTTCGGAGTTATTTTTAGAAGTTTAAAAGTATTTTTGGTTGCTTAACATTTTTTTATATTATTGGAAATATATTAAAAGTATATATCTCATTTAGGAACTTGCCGTATATAAAAATTTATATGATAAAACTCGAACCAATTTAGACATTTTTGAAATTCAGGAAAATATGAAAAATTAGAAGCAAGTGATAAATATGTCCAATTTTGTGCATATAATAATAATAAAAGTTAAAAGTTGCGGGTTTTAGGTCTCCACCGAGACGATTTACATCGTTCTCCTCGGGACTATCACTTCACGCTTAATAGTCCTCAGCCATGTAAACCTGGGTCTTCCAACTCTCCTAATGCCTTGTGGAGCCTAGTTGAAAGTTTGGTGAACTATATATAGCATCAACATCATCATTAGCCATTACTAGTCCTCTGCAGAACAAAGGCCTCAGCCATGTCCTTCCACTTGCGTCTGTTTATGGTATTTCTTTTCCAGTCCACACCCGCAAACTTTCTTATTTTGTCAATCCGTCGTCTTCTCTTTCTTCCCCTGCTTCATGTACAATCTCTAGGGACCCATTCTATTATTCTTAATGTCCGTCAATTGTCTTTCTTGTTGTTAGAGAATCATCTATGTTAATTTGCTTTCTTAAATAGCGCGCGCGTACACACGCACACACACACACAATCATTATCTATCAAAGAATTACATGCAGAGATAATGTAACTCCAAATCGATTCTTTCACCTGGTGATATCTTTTAACAGTCAACTCATGATATGAAAAGAAATAACAGAACTTTATAGAATAAAACACACGTTGATATAGATGCTCCTTTATGGCAAAAATGTAAAGAAAATGAAATGGAAATGTGTGTAAAGGGGTTTGATCGGGCGTTCCATAATTGTTTTTTTGGCGGAGATACGAAGTAATTAAATGCCGTGATTTTTTTTTTGGCAAAATGGATTAAAATCATCAAAGCTTTCAATTTAGAATTTGGATATGGTAACGAATCATTTTTAAGAGTAAGTTATAACACACACACACAGATATATATATATATATATATATATATATATTTACATATACATATACATGTATCTATACATATATGTATATATACATATATAAATATATATATATATATATAATATATATATATATATATATACATATATATATATACCTAACCTCTTTGGGTGAGGATACCTTAACATAGGGAAAATATTTGTGTATCGCAATGATCATTAAAGGTGTAGTAGTCAGGGCCATCCATACTAGGCTGGTTTGCTATGAACGATCAGACTAAAGTGTCCTAACATCATCAATCTGTAGTGACCAGCAGCGTGGTGATGAAAATTTGTCAAACCCCAGATATGAATGAAAGCATGTCTGAGGCCTTTGCCTGCAGTTGACTAGAAATAGCTATATTTGTTTTTGTTGTTGATATATATATGTATATATATATATATATATATATATATTTGTATATATATAAAATATATTTATATATATATATACATATATATATATATTATATATATATCACTATCACTCGTGATTTTAATCAATGTGAATATTAAATTTCAACCACAAAGGCATTTTAATATCGAATTTACCTTGGGAATGTAAAGCCAATGGAAATTCACTAACCCACTTGGCCAAGTGGGTTAGTCACTGTCTATATAAGCTTGCCGACCAGGGTTCGATTCCCGGCCGGAGCCAAGCTCTTGTCTTTGTGTGATTTCGTCTGGGGCTCTGATCCCGAGGTCGTTAAGAGAATCCAGACATTAATATATCAAAAATATATATGGCTTATTTGAATATGAAAAACACGTAAAAATGTGCAAAATTTATCATATATGTATATATATACATATATATATATATTATATATATATATATATATATATATATATATATATTCAAGATGTATGTATTCATTAGGTTAATAATAGAAGGTATATCATTAATACAATATGCTTGCAATGGGTGTTACAGTGCAAGCAATTTTTACTCTAAATCAGAGGACCTCCTATTCAAGGACTTAATAATAGGATATTGCGCCTTCTGTGGGAGATTGAGACTTTCATCGTGATAGCAGTTTCAGTCTCAATTTAATCCCTGTGGAATTCATGGCAAAGCAGATAGTTCCCTGCTTGCACATCTGCATGGGGAGAAAATTACAATATAACAGTGTTTTGATTTTTACAGGCCTTACACTATATCAGTATTGCGAAATTCTAAGTTTCATAGTTGAAAATCTGTTTGTTTATGGTGCAAATGTATAACTGGGGATATGTTGAAGAAGGAAAGGGTGGAATTTGTAAAATAGAGCTACTAGAGTTGTAGAGCAATCTGTGTATAAATGGAGGTAACTGACTGATGTAGGGCAATGATGGTAATGTCAGGAATATTTTGTTGAATACAAATATGCTAGATAAATGATTTTGTATTCAATATAGAGTGGTGGTAGAAGTAGAAGTTATGATAGTGAGCATATAGGCTCGCTTCACACGAGGGGATATTTTCCGTGAGGAAATATTGCCGCTCGTTGGGAGACATGTCTTCCAACAAGAGGATTTTCAGTAGAGCGGCCTCGTAGTTTCTATAAGCCGCTTCTGTGGAACCACGCAGATTAGCAGTGCATGCGGCTAATGTAGGACTGCCGCTCGGAAATTCTTAAGCCGCTAGACTAGGACCGCAGCGGATTAGCAGTGCATGCGACTAGTATATAACTGCCGCTCGGAAATTCTTCCGAGCGGCCAGCGTGTGAAGGTCATCATTGATTGTCATGGATTTCTAATCCGTGCGGACAAACTGCATGGCATCAATATATATATATATATACTATATACAGTATATATGGGCATATATTTATACACAGTATATATATATAAATAAATAAACATATATATTTATATATATAGACATATATATATGTATATATATGTAGTATATATATATATACATAATTTTTATACATACACACATATATAAATGTATATATATATATATATGTATATGTATATTATATGTATATATATACTGTATATATATAATTTTTTATATATGCATATATTATATATATATAATATATATATGTATGCATACACATACTGTATATCAAGCAAAATAGATATTAATATTCCTCAGTTTTCCATTCCCTCTATCCATCATTATCTCCTACTTCTCGTAACGATTTAAATTCTTTTTTTATTACTAAATTTGCATATCCTAGGATATCAGCGTGTCCACCTTCCATCTTCTTGTCATCTCTCTTTATGTTATTCTCTTTTCTCTTCCTTCCCTCTCTCTCTCTCTCTCTCTCTCAGTAATTACCTGTTAGCGTCCCCTTTCACTTCTCTCGTAATTAGCGTCGCTTCCCACTTCTCCTTCTCCCTTTATTCAGGTGCTGGTGTTTATTTACTGTTTCACCTATTTGCATTATCTATGATTTTACTCTTGATAACCTCTTGTTTATTTTGAACATGTTACTGGAGACTAAATTGACTGTTATTATGTATTCTTTAGATTGTTGTTACTTTTGTATTTTATAGGTATTGTAATTATTACACTTTTGCACACATACACAGCTTCTGGTCTGCCGGGAATTGAGCTAGGGTCCAAGAAGCTGAGTTGTTAAGTCATTTGAACCTCAGTTTCTGGCCCCTGGTTCGATTCCCTGGTCGACCAGAATATAATATCTTTGCGTTGATTCTCCCTTGGGTCTCTTATCCCGAGGTAGAGAGAATCCAGATATTATGAGGAGTGATATATATGGCTTATATATATACTATATATATATATTTGTATACAAACACATGCTTATAATATATATATATATATATACATGTATATATATACACATGTATATATATATATATATATATATAGATGTCTCCCTGTCTAACTCCTATCTCTGTCGGAATTTTATCACTATCTTTTTGTAGTTTTAGGATTGCTGTACTTCCTGTATAGATATCTTCAAGTGTTCTAACACAAGATTATTCTATTCCTTGATTTGTGAAGGGTTTTCATTACTGCTGAGATTTTGACAGATTCAAAAGCTTTCTCATTGTCTATAAATTCCATACGTAATGGTTTGTCATACTTTGGAGATTTTTCTATTAGTTAGGTAATTACATGAATCTGGTCACTTGTTGAATACCCATTTCTGAAGCTTGATTGCTCTCTTGGTTTATTAAATGCGACCTGCCTTTCTATTCGGCCTAATATTATTTTTGTACGTATTTTATATTACGGAGATTAAATTTATTGAACGGTAATTTTTCAGGTCTTTTGTGTCTTCCTATCTGTGAATTAGTAGAATGATAAAATATTCCCTTGCTGTAGGTATAGAGTCTCTTGCAGAATTTCGTGAATAGTTAAGCCCTTTTTACTACTATGAAATCTCTTCCATCTATTATTAAATCCATTGTTAGGCCACCTGCTGCTTTGCCTTTTTCATGCCCTTTAAAGCTTTTATTACTTCTCCTACTGTTACGTTTGGTACCGGCTCAGGTGTTTCATTATTTCTATTGGTGAAGTTATTTCTTATATCACTATCGCATAACATTGTTTTGAAATCATTTGAAATTTTTATCACTTCATTGCCATTGTTATTGATATTATAAACATATGCACGCACACACACACACACACCACGCACGCGCACACACACACACACACACAACACATATATACTATATATATATACATGTATATACTGTATATATGTGTGTATATATATATGTATATATATATTTATAAATATACACACAGCATGTATATATATATACATATGGGTGTCTGTGTCTATGTATATAGATAGACAAATATATATCTATATATATATATATGTGTGTGTGTGTGTATATATGTATATATATATATATATATGTAATATATATGTTACACACACACACATATATATATATATACTATATACATTACATACATACAGATGGATAGATTTACCGATACACAGGTACATATAATATTAGAATATTAATATTCTGATACATATCCTCACAGGATTCATCCTTACAACTCACACCATTCGAAATATTTTGATAAAAGTTTTACCTTTGTTCCTTGTTTTTGACTTCATATCCCCCTCTCATTATCGAGTTTCTTTTTCTCTATTCTTATTTACAGTTCAATCCCCTTCAATCTAATCATTAGCCCGATTATCTTCATTTTTCGCTTTTATACGTATTCAATCTTCTTTTCATTCTTCTTATTATTTCTTAACCTTTCTACGTCTTTTATTCCTTATTTTCTTTCCCTTTCGTTTTCCAGGAATTCTCTGGAATATGTAATGAGATTCAAACATCTGAAAGATATATAGATTTAAAAATGTTGAATTACTGGATGTTTTATTTACTATTAAAGTGATAATGATATATTTACTTTTTCTTAAGATACGTGATATTATATTTATATATATATATATAATAATGATTAGTTTTGAGATGTAATTATCTGTTTGGATGATATTTTTCCTTATTATCATTATATTTCTACTTTCCTTATTCTCCACTATATAATAAAGAGAAACTATCTCAATATATATTTGTATAAATATATATATATATATATATATACATATATATATATATATATATCCGTGCATATATATATATATATATATACATACATATATCCGTGCATATATATATATATATATATATACATATATATATATATCTATATCTTTCTGGTCACGCTCAAAGGCATGGTGACAGGGGTTGTACGAGTAGTTAGGAAAGGTGGACGGGGGGTGGGGGGGGGGGTGAGGTGAGAAGTATTGAATATATACCCGTCGTTTTTGACGGGTTGCGTAAACTGGCCAAGTCGTGTCGTTGAACAGATATGCTTTTTTTTCAACACAGTATTTCCAAAAATGATATTCTGTTCCAAGTTCATGCAATATAAATGAAAAAAAAAGAATATGCAAAAATAAAGGGAAAGAAAATGATACACAATGCAAAAATTGTTTTATTATTATTACTATCATTATTAGTGTAGTTTTTGTTGTTGTTATTATTATTATTATTATTATTATTATTATTTGTTGTTTTAGTTTTTTTGTTATTATTATTATTATTGTTGTTGTTGTTGTTGTTGTTGTTGTTGTTGTTGTTGTTGTTATTATTATTAGTATTATTATTATTTTTATTATTATTATTCAAACAAACACAACCAGAGAGGCTTACGTGAACAAACACATACCCGGACACAAATGAAAGAAAATCATTCTCATCACAAAAATGCCAAATGGTAATATTAATCTGATACATAAGTTCAAACCAACAAACAAACTCTTCACAGCTGTTTACGTAAACAGAGACGCATCTGTACAACGCGCTAAGTAATATCAAGAAACCTTGAATGTGTCACTGCGAGAAGGCAGAATGATTTACCATCATTAGTCCAGACTTGATAATTAGTCGAGAAATACACAAAGGCTTCAGGACGACTCACACCTGAGACCTCCTTTAGATGGAAGGAATAAACTCCCCCCTCCCCCTTTTTCCCCCCTCCCCCTCGTCTTGAATTCAGCTCTGAAAACGAAATAAACATGATGAGAAGTAATGTCCGTGTATGTTTATTCTATCATGCCTCAAATATCAAGATATTTGGTATACAATTAAAGATATTTATAAATTTTACTGTTCACTTTCTATCCACAAAATAATTAAATATCAACGGCAAAGCAAAACATAGTTTATCTCTTCTTGAATCATTTATATTAAAAGTTGAAAATAAAAAATTCTGATGTTATTCACCTCACTGGTTTTTAATTTTTATGCATTTCAAGAAATTTTGTCTCTATTGTGGCAGACGTTGTTCTTTGTTGATGAATGCTGTTTCCATACTGGGTTAATTTCCTTATTATTATTATTACTATTATTATTATTATTATTATTATTATTTTTATTGTTATTATTATTATTATTATTACTAGCAAGGTTACAACTCTAGTTAGAAAACCAGCATGTTAGAAGCCCAAGGGATCCAACAGAGAAAATAGTTCATTGAGGAAAGGAAATAAGGGAATAAATTAACTAAAAGAGAAATAATAAATTTAAATGATTGGAAACAATGAAATAGGATAATTTGGTCATAGACACAGAAACATTCTCTCTCTCTCTCTCTCTCTCTCTCTCTCTCTCTCTCCATATGTATGTATATATATACAGTATATATATATATTTATATATATACAGTATATATATATATATATATGTATGTATGTATGTATATATATATATATATATATATACAGAGAGAGAGAGAGAGAGAGAGAGAGAGAGAGAGAGAGAGAGATTAAACCCAGGCGAGAGCAACGTGAAATATGTAAAAAAAGACTCGAGGACTGTGTAGGCCTTATGCCGGCCCCCCTTCCTACCAGGGCGTTCTGAAAGCAGGGTCGTTGCTGCATGTATAATTGAGATGAAATTTCAGTCTCTTCTGCTTTTGAATTTCATTCCGTTTCAGCATCCGGGTCTCGGGCAATCCTTTTCCGGCTGGCCTTGCGCGTGGCGATCAACACAGAAGAATTATTATTGTAAGATTGGGCTGGTCTTCTGTGGCCTCATATCGTCTTTTTATTTAGAATACAGGTGATTTTTACTCTATATTAATCTCTATGCAACTTCCTACCTATCTCTCTATCTGTCCTATCTATCTAAATACGAGAAAACAAAATCCAAATTTATCTCTATACATGATTTTTACTTTACCATATCTACTTATATTTATACAAATTTCTGTTTTTGCGTCTATCTATCTATCTATCTATCTACCCATCTATCTACCTACCTACCTACCTATCTATCTATCTATATAAATACGAGAAAAATTCTTCTCTATACATGAATTTTACCCTACCATATCTATATATTTATACAAATTTCTGTTTTTCCTTCTATCTATCTATCTATCTATCTATCTATCTATCTCTCTATCTATCTATCTATCTACCTGCTTGTTTGTTTATCTATCTATCTGTTTACCTAAACATTGGAAAACAAAAGTCAAATTCTTATTTATACATGATTTTTTTCTCTTCCATAATTATCTACTGTATAGTTATTAAAATTTCTGTTTTTCCATATATTTATCTATCTATCTATCTATCTGTCTATCTATCAATCTATCTATCCATCTATGTCTGTCTTTTTATCTATCTATCTTTTTTACCCAAATACGGGAAAACAAAAGTCAAATTCTTCTTTATACATGATTTTTTCTACCATATATATATATACAGTTATTAAAATTTATGTTTTTCCATATATTTATATATTTATCTATCTATCTATCTCTCTATCTATTTATCTCTCTATCTATCTATCTATATATCTATCGATCTATCTATCTATAAATACTAAAAAAGAAATTGAAATTCATCTCTAGACTTAATTGGGGAAATCGACTATTTGTCAAAGCAGAAGGATTATTGCAAAGTAACTCAGAGGAATTTGAATTAATAACACAAAACAACGATATAAATTGGTACTCAAATGTCAATGAATTATGCATTTGCAGACGATGATGTATTTTGGTCTCTCGTGAATAATCAAAGAAAATGATGAGAGATTTTCTTTGGCAAAGAACAGTCAAGGGTTTGCTTGAATTAAAGCTGCGAAATAATTGAGAAAGTCTAAGAACACAGAAAGCAAATCTGAATACTAATTAGAACTTACAGAAACTTACTCTGGAATTACTTAAAACTGAGAATTAATGGACAAAAAGTTATATATAATGTCAATAAAATATAAAATGATAATAAAGTCTTATACAAATTTACTGCAAATTCAATATGATTCTATTTCCATGCATATATATATGTATATATATATATATATATATGTATATATATACATATATATACATATATATATACATACATACATATATATTTATATATTAAGTTATTTATATATTTATCTATCTATCTATCTATCTATATATATATATAGATATATATATATATATATATATATGTATATATATATAGATATATATATATCTATATATATATATATATATATATATTTGAGATTTTCTGGGCCAAAGAAGAGTCTAGATTTTGCTTGACTTGTTAAAGTAGAGAAAATTTGGCGTCTTTCATTACTTTTGGATTCGCAATAGAAGTAAAACAGATATTATCATTTACTAATTTTGATCTCTCTCTCTCTCTCTCTCTCTCTCTCTCTCTCTCTCTCTCTCTCTCTCGAGAGAGAGAGAGAGAGAGAGAGA
>NC_090752.1:65782071-65784571 GCF_036898095.1 Palaemon carinicauda | reverse complement strand
CAAATTTAATTATTTTTGATTCAAATTAATGTGATGAACAATGCATTTTTAATCATATTGTAGAAATGGATGGGATAAAATTTAATTATTTTTAATTCAAATTAATGTGATGAACAATCCATTTTTAATTATTTTGTAGAAATGAATAAGATAAAATTTTATTATTTTTGATTCAAATTAATGTGATGAACATTGCATTTTTAATCATTTTGTAGAAATGAATGAGATCAAATTTAATTATTTTTGATTCAAATTAATGTGATGAACAATGCATTTTTAATCATATTGTAGAAATGGATGGGATAAAATTTAATTATTTTTAATTCAAATTAATGTGATGAACAATCCATTTTTAATTATTTTGTAGAAATGAATGGGATCAAATTTTATTATTTTTAATTCAAATTAATGTGATGAACAATGCATTTTTAATCATATTGTAGAAATGAATGGGATAAAATTTAATTATTTATAATTCAAATTAATGTGATGAACAATGCATTTTTATTCATTTAGTAGAATGAATGAGATCAAATTTAATTATTTTTTATTCAAATTAATGTGATAAACAATGCTTTTTTAATCATTTTGTAAAAATGAATGAGATCAAATTTAATTATTTTTGATTCAAATTAATGTGATGAACAATCCATTTTTAATTATTTTGTCGAAATGAGGTATTTTTTTTTTTTTTTGGTATTAAAATTGAAACTTTATTTATTTATTTTTTTTTTTTTTGCAGGGGGTGGGGAGGAACTAGCATTGTGCTTGGGGACAGGTAGCCAATGTAATGAGGGAGGAATGTCGATTCCCCATCGTCTTTGCAATTGCATGCAATAGTAAACTGAAATTACCAACGTTTATTATGATTTATGACTAATAACGTTTCATGGTCTTACACGAAGCCTTTCAAGGGTGTTTTACTCAACATTCCACTGTTCTAATCATAATGATAAACCCGGTGTCGTTCCTTCATCAATTTCCGTCTGCAGGATACATTGGACACAAGAAATCTTAACTAAGATTCCATGTTTTCTTTAGTTTTTCGTTGGTTTGGTATAATTATTATTCACTCCACGCGTCATGATAAAACCTTTATTGGGATTTATGGCTAATAAAGTTTTATTACCTTACAAGGAACCTAACTTATAGGGGAAAAATCTTTGGAATACTTTGGTCCAACTATTCGAAGTTTTTTGTTTTTGATTTTTGTTGTCCGACTTGTGACAAAAGCAGACACGTAATTACTGGAGTATTGTTCGAATGCCTACTCATACGAAGAGAGAGAGAGAGAGAGAGAGAGAGAGAGAGAGAGAGAGAGAAATGGACCATTACTTATACTGCTTTGAGAGAGAGATTGATTGATTGATTGATTTAAAGTTTTCAGGCATAATTGAGAGAGAGAGAGAGAGAGAGAGAGAGAGAGAGAGAGAGAGATGGACCATTACTTATACTGCTTTGAGAGAGAGATTGATTGATTGATTGATTTAAAGTTTTCAGGCATAATTGAGAGAGAGAGAGAGAGAGAGAGAGAGAGAGAGAGAGAGAGAGAGAGAGAAATGGACCATTACTTATACTGCTTTGAGAGAGAGATTGATTGATTGATTGATTTAAAGTTTTCAGGCATAATTGAGAGAGAGAGAGAGAGAGAGAGAGAGAGGAGAGAGAGAGATAGAGAGAGAGAGAGAGAGAGATGGACCATTACTTATACTGCTTTAAGAGAGAGATTAATTGATTGATTGATTTAAAGTTTTCAGGCATAATTGAGAGAGAGAGAGAGAGAGAGAGAGAGAGAATGTACCATTACTTATACTGCTTTGAGAGAGAGATTGATTGATTGATTGATTTAAAGTTTTCAGGCATAATTGAGAGAGAGAGAGAGAGAGAGAGAGAGAGAGAGAGAGAGAGAGATGGACCATTACTTATACTGCTTTGAGAGAGAGATTAATTGATTGATTGATTTAAAGTTTTCAGGCATAATTGAGAGAGAGAGAGAGAGAGAGAGAGGAGAGAGAGAGATGGACCATTACTTATACTGCTTTGAGAGAGAGATTAATTGATTGATTGATTTAAAGTTTTCAGGCATAATTGAGAGAGAGAGAGAGAGAGAGAGAGAGAGAGAGAGAGAGAATGTACCATTACTTATACTGCTTTGAGAGAGAGATTGATTGATTGATTGATTTAAAGTTTTCAGGCATAATTGAGAGACAGAGAGAGAGAGAGAGAGAGAGAGAGAGAGAGAGATGGACCATTACTTATACTGCTTTGAGAGAGAGATTGATTGATTGATTGATTTAAAGTTTTCAGGCATAATTGAGAGAGAGAGAGAGAGAGAGAGAGAGAGAGAGATGGACCATTACTTATACTGCTTTGAGAGAGAGATTAATTGATTGATTGATTTAAAGTTTTCAGGCATAATTGAGAGAGAGAGAGAGAGAGAGAGAGAGAGAGAGAGAGAGAATGTACCATTACTTATACTGCTTTGAGAGAGAGATTGATT
>NC_090752.1:65772354-65781571 GCF_036898095.1 Palaemon carinicauda | reverse complement strand
AGAGATAGAGAGATAAGTAAGAGACAAAAAAATATCGTTAGTTAGAGATAAGACAAGGTAAACGAAAATAGGACTGAGAGAGAGAGAGAGAGAGAGAGAGAGAGAGAGAGAGAGGAGAGAGAGAGAGAGAGAGAGAGAGAGAGAGTTGTATTGCAACGTAAAGAGAGAGAGATAGAGAAGGATAAGCATTGCAACATAAAGAGAAGAGAGAGAGAGAGAGAGAGAGAGAGAGAGAGAGAGAGAGAGAGAGAGAGAGAGAGAGAGAGAGAGATGTATTGCAACATAAAGTTTCGTTTTATGAGCATCCTAAATCCATGAAAGGATTGACTGGCAAAATATGATTCTGGATAAGGAAATTTACGACTGGCTCAAGATAGTGAGAGCATCTGACTGGAAAGAGATATTATATAAAAGGCAATTGCAAAGGCAGCCGGGGAGTTTTATGTATTGCCTTTAAAAGAGTCGTATTTTCATTATTATTGTTACCACCAGTGACAATATTAATCAGACTAGTGTATGCGGCCTGTCAAAATGACGGCTAAATATTTAGATAAATATGCACACACATTCAACCCTAACTACACTCTTCCACTTGCGTTCCGTGGTACCCTTCTCACTAGGGTATTACTACTCCCTCTCCACTGAGCGTGACCGGATATAAAGAATATATATATATATATATATATATATATATATATATATATATATATATATATATATATATATATATATATATATATATATATGTATATATATAAATACTTAATTTTGTCAGCATATCCATAAAATCACTCAGGGTTTTTACTAAATTTGGTCAGCATATCCGTGAAATTAAACAGAGTATTTATTAAATTTCCTCCGAATATGTATGAAATGAACCACAGTATTTAACAAATTTTCCAGCCATTCCATAAAATCAACCCGAGTATTTACTAAGGTTTGTCAGCATATTCATGAAGTGAATTAGAGTATTTTCTAAATTTCGTCAGCATTTCCATGAAATCTACCAGAGTATTTACAAAATATCGTCCGCATTTCCATGAAGTCACCCAGAGTATTTAGTAAATTTTGTAAGCCTATTGATAATATCAGTGGGTAATTTCTAAATTCTGTCAGCATTTCCATGAAATCACCCGGAGTATTTATTAAATTTTATCAGTATATACTGTACATGATATCAGTGAGTAATTACTAAAATCCAGTAGCATTTCCATGAAATCAACCATACCACTTTTAAAGTGGTATGTTTGCCATATGGCCTAAGGTTAGTGACGAAACAAAATAAGGTCAAATTGCTAGAATACTTGCCAACGTCTTATTAGATAACTCTTAAATTACCAAGAAATATAGTTGGTAAAATGCATGCCAGTGAACATTAAAAATGATGCTATTTTTCTCTTCTCCCTTTCAATGCAAGAGAAGAAAATATTTTGCTTCGTCAATTAATTAACTGGCTTGTAAACATCATGCCATTGTTCATCGTCCAGAGCTGAAAGGTGGTTTTCATCAATATATTTTTCCAATTTCTATGCACAATCTTTTCAACTCCCGACAATTTTTCCATTTCCTTTCGACCATCTTCACCAAAGGTCCGAAATTTGACTGATGTGGTAACGTCCCTGACTGGTGAACGCCAGACTGGGGTTTGAGTCCCGCTCAAACTCGGTAGTTCCTTTGGTCGCCGCAACCTCACCATCCATGGGAGCTAAGGATGGGGGTTTGGGGGTAGCCTACAGGTCTATCTGTTGAGTCATTAGCAGCCATTGTCTGGCCCTCCTTAGTCCTAGTTTGGGTGGAGAAGGGTCTTGGGCACAGATCATATGGATATATGGTCAGTCTCTAGGGCATTGTCCATCTTGATAGGGCAATGTCACTGTCTTATGCCTCTGCCATTAATGAGCGGCCTTTAAACCTGTAAACCTTTAAAGTAGTTCTTAAAATTACCGCGTAAACTCAGTAAGTGAAATGTGGAGGGTACTTATTTTAGAGTACAAGCTGTTCAGCTGTTTCATTTGATTTTTTTTATCTTAGAGTACAAGCTTTCAGCTGTTTCATTTGAATTTTTTTTATCTGAGAGTACAAGCTTTCAGCTGTTTCATTTGAATTTTTTTGTTTACCTTAGAGTACAAGCTTTCAGCTGTTTCATTTGATTTTTTTTTATCTTAGAGTACAAGCTTTCAGCTATTTCATTTGAATTTCTTTTTTTTTATCTTAGAGTACAAGTTTTCAGCGGTTTCACTTGAATTTTTTTTATCTTAGAGTACAAGCTTTCAGCTGTTTTCATTTGATTTTTTTTTATCTTAGAGTACAAGCTTTTATCTGTTTCATCGAGTTTATATATATATACATATATATATATATATATATATATATATTATATATGTATATATATATATATAGTACTATATATTATAGTATATATATAATATATATTTATATGTATATATATATATATACACACACACATATATATATATATATAATATATATATTTATATATATAATATAGTATATATATATATATATATATATATATATATACTATATATAGTATATATATATATATATATGTATAAAGGCAACAAATGATATATTTATTCATTCTCTTGATGATGCATTTCAAATAAAAAACATCGTATTCATCCTAATTAGTCATTTAAAGTATAAAGTATGTTTGATAATATGATTGCAAAGCAAATTGCTAACCTTCAGCACTACCACATATATATATTCCCTAAGGTTTGGTAAGCTCTCAAGAATGATCGTACCGTAAGGAGAAAAGAGCAACAGAATTGGAAAGTCATTAAAATGAATAAAAATCTAATCTAATTCAGACTCCATTAGAGATTTTTTTTTTTTAATTAAATGTTGGATACTTTTATATTATAATCATCTCTATCACTATTATTGTTATTGTTATTGTTATTGTTATCAGCATTATTATTATTATTATTATTATTATTATTATTATTATTATTATTATTATTATTATTGTTAGCGTTATTGTTATTGTTTTTCTTCTTCTTCTTCTTCTTCTTCTTATTATTATTATTATGATTATTATTATTATTAACATAACCAATAGCCAAGCATTGCCAAATACCATGAATCCAATGAAATGGCTAAAAGAGCAATGTAGGCAGCTGCTTACCACAAGGGAGTAAGTATCCAATGTAGAACTGTCTGGCCAGTAAATGAACCCCATAACTCTCTAGCGGTAGTATCTCAACGGGTGGCTGGTACCCTCTCCAACCTACTGCCTTATAGAAGGGAATGGAACGAATATAGAAAATTATTAGACCAAAATGTCTCTGGAAGCAGCGGTGGATGAGTCGACCGGCAGTAATTACATTTTGGGGACGCCAGATATTGATTGAATGGATGCATTCTGTCATAGGCGGCGCCTTCTCTTACATCTGTAGTCGCAACATAGGGAAATTGGGGGGGGGGGGGGGGGGGTGGGTATCCAAGCTATTCGGTGGTTCGATGGGATTAATTACATACTATTAAAGAGACCGCAAATGTTTTTTTTTTTTATATAGGATTATATGGGATTTATATGGGATTATACAGGATTTTATATAAGGTTTACAGGGATTTTATATAGGATTTATATGGGAATATATAGCAATTTATATGGGAATATATAGCAATTTATATGGGATTATATAGAATTTTATACAGGATTTATATATGATTATATAGGATTTTATAAAGGATTTATATGGGATTATATAGGATTATATGTAGTAATTATATGATATTATACAGCATTTTTATGGGATTATATGGGATTGTATAGGATTTTATATAGGATTTATGTCGTATTATATGGGATTTTATAATGGATTTATATGGGAATATATAGGATTTTATATAGGATTTTTATGAGAATATATAGGATTCTATATAGGATTTATATAGGAATATATAGGATTTTATATAGGATTTATATGGGAATATATATGATTCTATATAGGATTTATATGAGAATATAAAGGATTCTATATAGGATTTATATGAGAATATAAAGAATTCTATTTAGGATTTGTATGAGAATATATAGGATTCTATATAGGATTTATATGAGAATATATAGGACTCTATATAGGATTTATATGAGAATATATAGGACTCTATATAGGATTTATATGAGAATATAAAGAATTCTATTTAGGATTTGTATGAGAATATATAGGATTCTATATAGGATTTATATGAGAATATAAAGAATTCTATATAGGATTTATGTGAAAATGTATAGGACTCTATATAGCATTTATATGCGATTATATATGATTTTCGAAGTGACTTATAGGATAAAAACGTTCCTGTATATACTCCATGTCTCAGTATGGCCGGACAAATAAAACTAAGTCAAATCAAATTTCAGTTATTGAATTTGGGTACGACTGTTCGTATAGAACTCGGACGTTGCTGAGGTACGACTGTTCGTGTAGCACTCGGACGTTGCTGAGGTACGACTGTTCGTATAGCACTCGGACTGCGGGTACGACTGTTCGTATAGCACTCGGACGTTGCTGAGGTACGACTGTTCGTATAGCACTCGGACTGCGGGTACGACTGTTCGTATAGCACTCGGACGTTGCTGAATATAAAGAACGGGGGCCTTCGTTTGTAATGAATAAATGTTAAACATGTTTGGATCAGCAATATAATGAACAAATACAATACTTCTACAAGCCAAGACTTAGAGATACTTTTAACATTTCATCGATACTATCTTTCACATAACCGTCTTTTGCGGTTTCGCTAGCCCAACGACCATGTCGTTTAAACATACGATCTTTAACACCGTTGTTAGCTGCTGCGGTGGCTCCCTCAGATCTTAAAGAATGAACACAATACTTTTTCACATCTGACACATGAGGCTTCAATGCATTTATGAATATGTCACGAAGATTTGTGTAGGACATCTTTTTGTTCACATTTCTCACCTTATGTCCAGCTTTTGTAGCACTTAAATTACAAAACAAGTAATCATCACCATTCAAGTTTGCCCATTTTATTAATTTCACAGTGTTATCTACAGGACAAATATTTGTACCTGTTTTTGCAATCATTTTCCAAGAACCATCTCTATATTTGTCAGTCTTGCTGCCTTCCATAAAAATGGCCATATAAGTAGTATGAAATACAATGTTAGATATCTTAATACTTAACATTTCACGACTTCTCAAAAATCCAGAAAAGCCTATCGAAAATGCACAAATTGTTCTCTGATTTTTTATATTATTGTATTCGTATAGTCTGTTGTACAAAGAGGTAATGATATCAGCAGTGATCGGTTCTTTTTTAACGACTGGTTTCCCCAAAACTCTTTTGGCCGCTTCTAAAATATTTTCAACTAACTTTGAATTCGTTGGAGAATATAGACCGTTAATGTCATGGTACCATTTTATTGCATAGAAAGCAGCAATAACTGGACTAGGTGAATTTACAGACTGAATTAAAGAAGCCAAATATATGGCTACTATGAAAGATTTGGCGGGCAAAGCGTCTCCACTTCCCAAGCCGTTGCATGATTCCCACTTCTGAAACCGCACAAACGCTCCATGATATTTTGAACTGGTAGAATCTGGCCTTGATTTCTTCAACAAATCCGGAAGTAGGTGCACTTCTCCCGCCATCACTTCTGGGAGCTGATCAATTGTGGTCTTATGGATCTGAAAAAACACACGTAAAGTCGATGGTTAATATAACTGAAATTGGACATAACTAATATAATAATACATTTAAACTTTTAAAGACTAATTCAAATATACCTGCACCTCCGCAATACTGCTTTTGCTTTCAAACACGACAATACTGCCTTTGTTATAACTACGCCTCCGCAATACTGCTTGCGCTTTCAAACACGGCAATACTGCCTTTATATAACTGCGCCTCCGCAATACTGCTTGCGCTCTCAACCTCAAGTATACGGCAATGCTGCCTTGTTATAACTGCGCCTCCGCAATACTGCTTGCGCATTCAAGCACGGCAATACTGCTTTTATTATAACTGCACCTCCGCAATGCTGCTTGCGCTTTCAAGCACGGCAATACTGCCTTTATTTATATAATACTTTTTTTAAATAAAACTGAGCTCCCGCAATACTGCTTGCGCTTCCAAACACGGCAATACTGCCTTAATTTGTATTATAATTTCTGAAATGTTACTGCACATACGCAATACTGCGTGTGCTTCAATTACCACTGACTATTTTGCATCTCCGTCTTTAAAGTTATGTTTTGAATGCAGTATCAAGTTTGTCAATTTTCATAAAACCAAAAATTAGACTCAGTGTAACTTTTATACAAGCAGTTCCGTACGAGGGACGTAGCCTCACATTCGCCGCAAATATAATATTGACTAATTTATTGAGGAAAAATCAACTTTCAGTGCCAACATACCTTTTCCACTCCTACTTGACACATAATTCTCTCTGTTAATTGGTAAATCGAACCAATCAACTACCTCTGGTGTAAATGACCCTGTTGGACAAAGAAAGGGCCAAAACAAAGCTGATTTCCAGCAAGGCACAACAAGAACGCCAGCAGCTTTGTCAATGCCATTTTCTTGATAACCTGTGTAATGACAGTGATTGGGGGAACAAATAATCCGAACTTTCCTCCCCAATGTTCTGAGAAAGCGTCTATACCGTTACACGTGGGACTCCAATATCTTGAATAATACGGATTCAGTTTCGCATTATGTTCGGAAGCGAACCAGTCAATATGTGTATTTCCAAATCTAGCCTGAATCCTATCAAATATTTTAAATGAGATACCCCAGTCATCAATGTCTATAATCTTTGACAGATAATCTGCTTTTTCATTCATTGTTCTAGGAATCCATTCCATTTCCAACAAAATAGACTTTGCAATACAAAATCGAAAAATATCAATAGCTATACTTTGCAATTCCACCTTCATAGAACCTTTCGATACGATCGCTTCAACCCCTTGATTGTCAGTAAACCATTTCACCCTCTGAGCAGTCAGAATATGACCTAACGACTGTAAAACACGATAAACAGCTACCAATTCTCGCCATGTCGAAGACTTGAGACTTTCTTGAATGGACCATGTACCATATGAAATACCGGTTTTCGCACTGACTGCATAGCCAGCAAACCCTGTACTACTAGCGTCAGAATACACAATTTTTGAGCATTGAAAAGAAAACATTGGTATGTTTTATATTCAGTTCCGACAGAGATATTTGCCAAAATTCTAGTTGTCTCTTACTTTCATCAGAAATTCTTATATACTGATCCCAGTGACTAGCAGCAAGTACGTCAATACTTAAATTCCGGGTCATTATTTGAGAAACTTTTCTTATGACAACACTCAATGAAATAATTTGACCAATACAGCTCGCTACTTTCGTAACATGAACGTACCTGTGTACTTTAATACTATTCAATATTTCTGAAATCGTATTGATGCACTTAAGTAATCTTCGATCAGGGATGAATATCGAACGGTTTCCGGAATCAAGCATCGCGCCTAAAAACTCCAGAACCTGAGTGGGTGACCAGATACATTTCGTTGCATTCGGGATAAATCCCGATGACAACAGATCATTTTTTATATGCTGGCTAAGTTTAATTGCGCCATCAAGAGATTGCGAACAACCGTATCCATCATCTAAGAACATGGTAACAAACCTTCCCTCACCGCGCCATTTCTTCAGCAGCGGTCTTGTCAACTTTGTAAGCATATAGCAGGCGCTTGAAATTCCGAAAGGGAGAACATTAAACTTGTGAAAATTAGTCTTCCCTTCCCTATTTATCCGAGAAAACCCAAGGTATTCTGTGTGAGGCTCATAGATATCAACAAAATGATAAGCGCTGGTCAAATCAAACTTAATTTGATAACCCTTGCTTTTAAATAATGATAATGCAATTCTAATATCTTCATATATTACAGGCTGTTTCCACAAATGCTTATTCATTTCTCTTAAATCAAGAATAAGTCTTTTACGTTTAGAATTTTGAATGAAAACAGTCAACGGATTTACAACATGGAGGGGGGGGGGGGGGCCTTTCGCAAACTGATATTAGTGCTCTATCTACTAGATCTTGGAAAGCTTTTGAAACAAAATCAAATTCTAACAAAGCAAATTTATTGTTTTTACAAAATGTTCTCGAAGGTTTCGAATACAAAGGTAACTTGTAGCCTTTTTCTATTACGTCGAGTACAAAATCACTCGAGCCAATTGACCTCCAAAATTGAATATGTTTCTTTAACCTACCCCTAACTATTATACTTTTCTGTCCCTGCTCATATTCATAAAAATCATGGGTAAATCTATTATAGTCAAAATACTCATCTTCTTACAAGTCTGTTGACACCTCCGGTTTACTTCCTTGCTGGCCCACCAGTTGCCTGCTCCCCGCCGGCACTGGCTGCTCCGAAAAGGGTTGCACCTCTGGAATAGGGACAATTCCGCCGGAAGTGTGAGAACTCCCCACAAGCAAAACAGGGTCCTGGAGCGACGAAGCCGGAACTTCCGGTGTTGAAACTATTGGTGCTGGTTTGGCCACGAAAAAACCTGCCTCTTCCAATCGGACCGGATCCATATGGCTTGTGACCGGAAGCGCCTGAACCCCAATAATTGTTTCCGGCAGTAGAGTCAAACGACCGCCGAGAACCGCCTCGGGGATAACTTCGAGTCTTCTGCTTTTTGAGCGCCCTGCTCTCAGCCTTGTTTATTCTAGATTCATCCTCGCTGTCGGACGCAACAGGATTTGTTTCGTACTGCCTGATAGTTTCCCATTCGCCTGCTGATGTATCGGCAATTCTAACAAGTTTATTCCTTTTATGTACTTTGTCTCTAACTTCCTCAAGCCGTTCTCTCACATAGTCCAATTTTCCGTTTTGTACGCCCCAAAGGCACTGGTTAATTGCATCTTCATGTTCACTATTAAACTCATATTGGTGTTTGTTTTCAAGAAATTTCCATGACATGTCCTTTTCAGTTTTTAATTTCTTCACTTCGGTGGCAACGGTTAATGAATTGCCTTGCACATCTCTTTTTAAGTTCGAAAGTTCTGCCAAAATGGTATTCAATTGAACTTGAATACCAGAGTCACTACCACCATTGCTTGCCATTTTAAGCCGTGTAAAAGATTTGCCACGCCTTTGTATATATAATAACCGGTGTTATAAAAGCTTGTCCGTTCAGTCCGACGTCCGAAGCTGAATGA
>NC_090752.1:65764854-65769854 GCF_036898095.1 Palaemon carinicauda | reverse complement strand
TATGTAGAACTGGCATTGGCAATACTGAAAACGTCCTTTTAAAATATATCCGATTAAACTTATACTATAGAAGAATTAATTCGCTTGGCAATTAGATCTTGCAGTGGTTGCAACCTCACCCTCATTGTGAGTGTATGGATAATCCTATAGGTCTACTTCCTGCGCCAACAACAGCCAGTTCTTGGCTGTCCCTGGTGGAGATGGGCCTCGGGCGCCTTCTCCATCATGAGTCTCAATACTGCACAGTACTCTAGAAGTTTTATTCCAGCTGTGACCAACTTGTGGAATGATCTTCCTAATCGGGTAGTTGAATCAGTAGAACTTCAAAAGTTCAAACTCGCAGCAAATGTTTTTATGTTGAATAGGTTGACATAGGTCCTTTTATAGTGTATATATCAAATATCTGTTTTCATGTTGTTAATATTTTTCAAAAATATTATTTTAATTTTTCAATACTTCTTATATCGTTTATTTCCTTATTTCCTTTCCTCACTAGGTTATTTTTCCTTGTTGGAACACATGGGCTTATAGCATCTTGCTTTTCCAAGTAGGGTTGTAGCTTAGCTAGTAATAATGTATATATTTATATATATATATATATATATATATATATATATATATATATATATATATGGTTAGTCTCCAGGGCATTGTCCTACTAGCCAGGACATTATCACTGTCCCTTGACTTCGCTATTTATGAGCGGCCTTTTAACATTTAAAACTTTGCGAAAGATAACTAAAGGAATCAGGCGATAACTAAAAGTATCGAATAACTTAGGAATTAAAGAAGGGACTGAAAAATAATTGCTTATTAGGCCTGTCGATGTTCATCATCTCCTTCTATTATGTGTAATCAGATCAATTAAGCAAGTGCTGCATTTGGTCTTAGGAGACATCAGTCTGGAGATAATCTTGTTATGGTCGAAATACAATTTACACACACACACACACACATATATATATATATATATATATATGTGTGTGTGTGTGTGTGTACATTTATAGATATGTTTGTATATATATATATATAAATATATATATATATATATATATATATATATATATATATATATATATATATGTGTGTGTGTTTGTATACATGTATGTATACACACATACATATATGTATCTATATAGTCACGAATATTGGCAACAAATTCTCATATATATATATATATATATATATAAATATATATATATATATATATATATATATATATATAATATATATGTATATATATACTGTATATATATATATGTATATATATATACAAATATATATATGTATATATATACTGTATATATATATATATTTATATGTATATATATATATATATATATATATATATATATATATATATATATATCTCATCATCATCATCATCATCATCATCAGACGTTACTAGTCCACTGAAGAACAAAGGCCTCACATATGTCCTTCCATGTCTGTTTATTGTCGTTCCTTGCCTGTTCATATACATAAATTCTCTTGGTTCGTCTATCCATCGTCTTTTCTTCCTTCCCCTGCTTTTTTTTTATTTTCTTATTTTTTTTTTGCAATGTTCATCTATTGTCTGTCATTCATATCATATGTCCTGCGCATTTCCATTTCTTTTGATTAAATGTTGTCAGAATATCCCCTACCTTAGTTTGTTCTGGTATCCATGTTGCTCTTTTTTCTGTCTGTTAGTGTTATTCCCATCATTATTCTTTCCATAGGTCTCTGAATTGTAAGTAAATTTAGCCTATGTTCTAAGGCTTTACTAAGGCTCCAGTCTCCTGAAGCATAAGTTAATACTGGTAGGATCATCTGATTAAATACTTTTCTTTTTATTGAAAGTGGTATTTTACTCGTCATAATCACATTTTATTTACCGAAAGATCTCCATCCCATGCTGATCCTTCTTTTAATTTCGGTTTCACATACACACACACAACACACACATACACACACACATATATTATTATATATATATATATATATATATATATATATATATATATATATATATATATATATATATATATATATATATATGTATATACTGTATATATACGTATATATATACACACACACATATATATTATATATATATATATAAATATATATACATATATATATATATATATATATATATATATATGTATATACTGTATATATACGTATATATACACACACACACACATATATATATATATATATATATATATATATATATATATATATATATTAATTTATAAGTATGTCAATGCACGTGAGTGGGATTGTGAGTTAGCGCGTCTTTACCTGTGTGTGGGTGGTTAAATTTCCTGAATGATTTTATTATTTGCATTAGGCTTGACCCAAATTATTGTTTTTCATTTTGGTCATTAGCAAGTAATGCTTTATTAATGTTTCCATTACATTAAGCTAATCTACTTAATCATATAGTTTTATATTATGAGTTACTTCAAAGTAAAAGAGATTTATATTTTAAATATATTTTGCATTTTTCTCCTATTTATGCATAACTATCTATTAATTCATGCATTTTATTCGAATTTTACTTTAATTTGTATTTGATGGAATTTACTAATAAGACTAATCACATACATATGCATTAACATGCGCACACATACGTTATATATACACATACATTTTACACACACACACACACACACATATATATATATATATATATATATATATGTATATATATATGTATATATATAGGCCCATTTATATCTATCTATCTATCTATCTATCTATATATATATATATATATATATATATATATATATATATATATATATATATATTCATACATACATACATAATACGTACAGTATACATAAACACTAATAAATGCATCTGTCTGTAGAGATATCAATCATAATCCAATATATATAAATATATATAAATATATATATATATATATATATATATATATTTATATATTATATATATGTATATGCATATATATAATATTTATCTGTTTATTTATCTATCCTTCTATCTTTCTATATATTGAATTATATATATATATATATATATATATATATATATATATATATATATATATATATATATATATATATATATATATATATATACACACACACACATCTATTGTATTATTGTTGTGGACACGAGGGTACTGTCTCCTCAAGGTACTGTTGGAATTAATATGCTGAAAGAAGGCTTAGTTACCACTCATAATCACTTTCAAACCTCTCACATGTATTACTATACTCATTTTTTTTTTGAGGTGCATTTGCACTGACTCGCAGCGGTGCCCTTTTAGCCCGGAAAAGTTTCCCTGCTATTTGATTGGTTAGCATTTTCTTGTCCAACCAATCAGCGATCAGGAAACTTTTCCGAGCTAAAAGGGCACCCCAGCGAGTCTGTGCAAATCTGCCTCACTAAAAAGGATTGACTACAGTCGTTTAGTTAGCAATTGCAAACCTTAGGCAACGACGCTATTATTTTCCTTTATCATACTCTCAACGTGTATTGGAAACTTTAACATAGATAGATAAGAGTAATCAGAGATTTCTGACCTTGTTAATGGGGTTTGTCCATGGCCTATGATCAATCTGTGGTGGAAATTTCGCCAAAATCCGTCTGTTTGTTTTAACGTTATCTTTCAAATTGTTAAAAATGCAAATCTGGATCTAGAATCCGGATCCGGATCCGGATCATCACCAAAATTTGATGGGTTCGTCCATATGAGGTGGAAATTCGGTGAATATCCGTCAAGTACTTTTGACGTAACCGTGTCCGCAAACAGACACACATGCAAATATATCTGTCCGCAGACAGACTCATAGGTAAATAATCCTGTCCACAGACAGACACACAGAAAGATAATTAACCTACTCGATTTTATAACCGTCACGGAGGTAATAATTTGTCAGTTAACTTCTGTTATGGGAATAACACTTATAACAAAAGAGGATAAAATGAATTATATTCTGCATAACAATAAATTTTTATGCTCACTGGAAGGAAAGACTTTTCATGACCAATGGATCTAACATAACAAAAGGATTTTCTGAGATTTTTATTCTATGTACTAGATATATTTTAACATTTCCATCCGATGGTCATATTCTTTTACTCTGCCATTCTCTTCTAAAGCAGTTTTCTTCTTCTTCTTCTTCTTCTTCTTCTTCTTCTTCTTCTTCTTCTTCTTCTTCTTCTTCTTCTTCTTCTTCATATTATTATCATTGTCATTATACTTACTAGCATTATGAATAATGTCTATACTGTTGTTGTTGTTGTTGTTGTCGTTGTTGTTGTTATTATTATTATTATTATTATTATTATTATTATTATTATTATTTTTTCATTAGTATTGTAATTATTTTTATTATTATTATTATTATTATTATTATTATTATTATTATTATTGTTATTATTTTTATTATTATTATTTGTATTACTATTATTTTTTATTATTATCAAATCCATCTTTATATTCGTAACGTCGGATAATTCTTCTATACACATTATATTAAATATTACTTTCACAATTTTACCTTCTATTTATGACAACTCTAATTATCTCCATTGAAGATCAGAAACGTTTTCAAAAAATTCAAGAAAAATGAGAAAATAAATATCCCTTGCTCCATAAGTTACTATTTCCAAGTGAAAAGGATCGTTAAAAATATTTATTGAGAGTTGTCATAATTCTGATGTAAAAAAAGGAGAAATATTTTTCCAAAATTCGCACATACTTTCCACGTAACCCAATTAGAAGTAGTGATTATTGAATAAAAATGCTTTTGAAATAGGATTCTCTCCATTACTTATCACAAAATCAAATTTAATAAAGCATGTGATTATTGAATTTAAATGCTTTTGGAAAGATATACATATAATTTAAAGTTTATATGCTTTTAAAATAAGAATCTCAAATACTTTTCACGAAATCCAATAAAAAAAAAACAGTGATTATTGTTTGCAATGACATGGGCCTAAATATAATTTAAAGTTTAAAAGAAAATTGGAAA
>NC_090752.1:65757354-65759854 GCF_036898095.1 Palaemon carinicauda | reverse complement strand
ACGAAGGAGCTGAAAGACATCCAAAAAGAATGAAAACTTTGTTGAATATTTCGTAACATTCTTCTTTAAGTGCTTGAAAAAAAAATAATTAAATCTCTGGGACAACAGGAGTCATTGTTATGAAATTCAAGATGTTAGCCCAGTTCTCAAAGTAACTATATATGTAATTTCCATTTAAAAAGAAGCGTAATGAAAGAAAATGATCAATTAAGTATTGAGCTAATTCTCCAAATATAAAAGCCTCCAAAAATTTAATTAGTAAAACGTCTCGACGAAGGAGCTGAAAGGCTGTCAGAAAAGAAAAACAAATAATCATTATGAAATTCAAGATATTAGTCCCCACAATAACTATATAGGTAATTTCAATTTAAAAAGAAGCGTATGAAAGAAAATAATCAATTAAGCATTAAACTAATTCTCCAAAACTAAAAGCAACCAAAAAATTAATCGAAGTAAAACGTCTCGACGAAGGAGCTGAAAGTCATCCAAAAAGTATGAGAACTTTGTGGCCATTTTCGTAAGCTTCTTCTTTATTGGCCGGTGATGGACTCTCGATAGATGGGTAACCAGCCATTGCCAGCCTCATTACACTTGATGACGGCGTCGTCAAGTGGCTGTCAGAGGATGTTAGGTGCCTCGAAAGGTCCTAACTGGAGGTAAAATGTGTCTCCTTTCTTTTTACTTTTTCACTTTTTCTTTCTTGATGTTTTATTTGTCTATTCTCTCATAAATTTTTTTATTTATCTGTTCTCTCGTTATTTTTTTTTTATTATTTTTTATTATTTTATTTATCTGTTCTTTCCTTTTCGATTTAAAAAAAATACATTTTAATTTTGATTCTATTTTTCAAGATTTAACTGGAATAAAGATTAAAACAGAAAGTCTGGATGAACAAAAGGAAGAAAATTGTTATATCTAGAGAGAGAGAGAGAGAGAGAGAGAGAGGAGAGAGAGAGAGAGAGAGAGAGAGAGAGAGAGAGAGAGAGAGAGAGAGAGAGAATAAAGATTTTCCATGAACCTGATAATGTTACTATCGCTATTCATGTTTATACCACCAACCATTATACAAAAGTTTGTTCTTTACTATCTATCTATCGATCTATCTATCTATCTATATATATACATATATACATACATACATATATATATATATATATAGGCTATACATATTTATATATATAGACATATATATGTACATATATATGTATACTGTATATAGATATATAGATATATGTATATATATGTATATATATATATATATATATATATATATATATATATATATATATCTCCTGTCCCGCTTATGGGAGAGAAGAAGTAGTCATACACTGGTGAAACGGGGGGTATCCCGAGATAAATACTGGGAGCCACACTCTCCTACAAATTGCCGTGTATATGCATATCTATTTAAATATTTATACAATATTGACGGGTCGCGTAAACTAGTAAGTGAATAATAATAATAATAATAATAATAAAAGTAATAATAATAATAATGGTAATGTATGTGGATTATTAAATATGATTATGACAGCAAATGGATAATAGAGAGGCGTGTCCTGAATAAATGTCGTGTAGATCCTGTTCAAATAGCTCAGTGTATGTATAAGTAAGCAAGATGCATCGTTGATGAAGATTCGTTGTAGATTATTCAGGTGTCTGACATTTTGCATGGACCTGCGAAGGAAGGATCCCCTTTACTTCACTAAATATAAGATGAGCCTAAGAGCTTTGGAACCGTATGGTATATTAGAAAATAGGTTATTTACACTTACAGACGAACATGTGTATAATCAAACGCACACACACACACATATATATATGTATATATATGTATATATATATATATATATATATATATATATATATATATATATATATATATATATATATATGCGTGTGTGTGTGGTGGGTATATATATGTATATACTGTGTGTATATATATATATATATATATATATATATATATATATATATATATATATATATACATATCTGTATGTATATATATTCATACACATTATATATACATATGTATATATATTTTTATATGGTATGCTTATATATATATATATATATATATATATATGTATATATATATGTATATATATATATATATATATATAATGCACACATGGATATATATATATATATATATATATATTATGTATATATAAAATACACACATGCATATATATATATATATATATATATATATATACTGTATATACTGTATATATGCATATATATATATATATATATATATATATATATATATATATATGCATATATACATATATATACAGTATATGTATACACACATATATACTGTATATATATATATATATATATATATATATATATATATATATATATAGAGAGAGAGAGAGAGAGAGAGAGAGAGAGAGAGAGAGAGAGAGAGAGAGAGAGAGAGAGAGAGAGAGAGAGAGAGAGAGAGCGTGTGTCTGTGTAACTATGTTTACTTATGATTGCCAAGACA
>NC_090752.1:65747354-65749854 GCF_036898095.1 Palaemon carinicauda | reverse complement strand
TGAATATATTATTTTTATTAACGGTGAATATCTTATGTTTTTAATAAATATTTTTCACACAATATTTATTTGTATTTGAGAAAAGAGCAGTGTTGAATTTCATATAGACGAGCAGAAATTCTTTGGTGGTATAAATATTTCCCTTTAATTAGTGATGCGAAGTAACAGGATCAATGTTTTTTGTTTCATTACGAATTCTAGAATCTAGAATTCCAAAAGGAATTATTTATCTCTATTGATAAAGTATAAATGATTCGTTTCACTCTTTTAATAGTAACCAGAGGGTAAACTCTTTTGATGTTGCGTCTCCTTTTTAAGTCTTATTCAAAGGTTAATCTAGATATTATTTTATTTGTTCGTTACTTCTCATATAGTTTATTCATTTCCTTATTTCGTTTCCTCATTGCGCTATTTTTCCCTGTTGGAGCCCCCGGGCTTATAGCATCCTGCTTCTCTAACTTATACCTTAGCTAATAATAATAATAATAATAATAATAATAATAATAATAATAATAATAATAATAATAATAATATGTTGCCTATCATAAACAATAAAATGTTTGTGTACACCCACCACGTTCATGCTTCTTGTAGCTCCGTTTCCCACCGTTTTCATACTTCTTTTAGTTCCGTTTCCCGCCATGTTCATGCTTCTTCCCTCTTGCTTCCATTTTACACCAATAAAACTCCCTGCTGACACTTGACCCAAATTATAGAATTTTCAAAAATTCTTCATTAACCCTTCCTCTCTCAGCTACTGTAACTATATTCATCCCTTTCCTCCTCATATTCTCTTTCAACTCCCCTTTTATTCAATTCACTTTACTTACGTTCACAGTTTTATTTTTACACTTTTTTTTTCTACACACACAATCATGTAATACAGGACTCATACCAAGGCATGAGATGTAAAGGGGAAGTATTATTATTATTATTATTATTATTATTATTATTATTATTATTATTATTATTATTATTATTTTTATTATTATCATTATTATTATTATTATTATTATTATTATTATTATTATTATTATTATTATTATTATTATTACTAGCCAAGCTGCAATCCTAAATGGAAAAGCAGTATGCTATAAACCCAAGGGCTCCAATATAGAAAAATTATCCCAGTGAGGAAATGAAATAAGGTAATAAATAAAGAACGAGAGAAGTATGAACAATTGAAATAGAATATTGTCTCGCTATTGCTACGGAAATAGCAGATAGGATTGAGACATGTGTGCGTATGTGGGGTGACATTTTTATAATATAAAATCATAACTAATATAAAGAAAAGTTTACTTGTTTTAATTACAGATATAAATAATCTTTTTAAATGTTCTAGCACATGGATAGATCCAAAATTTGTGCAGTTCTAAAGGCTTTTGATCTCTGATAATCTGATTTAGAAAACTCGAGCTAAGGTAAACTATTTATAATGAGGCAACATACTGATTATGATTTAATTAGTAATATATTTAAAAAAATATATATTATGCAATTAATGCTTCATTGATTATGAAGGTGATTTTTGATACGATCAATGAATACAATATAAACACCAACACATTTTACTTCACATAATGAGGTTTGGTCATTGCCTGATGGAATTATCTTGATTAAGGAACAAAATATTAAGAAAAATTATTAATATATAAAGGTTAAAGATGTCTGGTTTCAATTTCAGTTTCACGAGATTAGAGGCTCACCAGAACGTCAGCTGGGCAATCTCAAACTCCACACTATGCTGCCAAACCACAGAAGTGGCTTCCCCAGTAAACAGCTTAAACTCACGGCCCTGTGCTGGGATCGATCTGCTGCCATGCGAATGCTAGGCAAACACGTTCCCACTATACTAGCCATTTATACTTCAGGTATTTTATGCATTGGCTTGATAAATGTAGAAGGAATATGATGGTGAACAGGCTTCCCCAGTAAACAGCCTGAACTCACGGTCCCGTGCTAGGATCGATCTGCTGCCATGCGAATGCTAGGCAAACGCGTTACCGCTGTACTAGCCATTTATACCTCAGGTATTTAATGCATTGGCTTGATAGATGTAGAAGGAATATGATGGTGAACTTGAAAAAAGAATATTCATATCTTCTTTTAAGGGGTTATTCAGCTTCTTTCTATTTATTATTGCTGTGGCCTCATTAGTAACGTCTCTGCCTGGTGTTTGCCAGTCGGGGGTTCGAGTCCCGCTCAGACTCGTTTGTGCCAATAGTGTCTGCAACCTTACCATCCTTGTGAGGTAAGTTTTTGTGGTTTTGGGTAAATTATACGTCTATCTGCTGAGTCATCAGCAGCCACTGGCTGGCCCTCCCTGGTCCTAGCTTGGGTGGATAGACGGCTTGGTCGCTAATCATATAATATATGGTCAGTCTCTATGGCATTGTCCTGGTTGCTATGGGAATGTCACTATCCCTTGCCTCTGCCATTCATGAGTGACCTTTGAACCTTTAAACTCTAGATCTGAATAATTCAAACTATACGACGT
>NC_090752.1:65729854-65744854 GCF_036898095.1 Palaemon carinicauda | reverse complement strand
TACGTATATATATATATATATATATATATATATATATATATATATATATATGTATATATATATATATATATATATATATATATATATATATATATATATATATATATACAGTATATCTTGTACATCAGTCTCTTGGCCCAATATCCAAGAGTATACAATTTCCCCGAGGCCTTCGTGTTTGTTCTCTTTATCATTTACATGATGTATTTACTCTTTTATGCCCAAGAAACGTTGCATATTGGTGGGTTACTTACATGTCAATTCCTCTGCTTGAGGACAAAACATCTTTGGGTCTCCTGATGAAACCTCTAGTGATATTAATATGTTGCTAAAGACATTTTTTTTTATTATACGGAAGCATATCGGGTGTATTTTTTTATTTTAGCTTGAAATGTTTGAGGACATTATGTTGCTAAAGACGATGTTTGTTATTATGCGAAAGCATATCCGGTGTATATTTTTTATAACTTAAAATATCTAGTCATTAATATGTTGCCAAAGACGATGTTTTTTTTTTTATTATACGAAAGCATATTGGTTGTATTTTTTTTTAACTTGATGAGACATCTTGTGATGTTAATATGTTGGTAAAGATGAGTTTTTTTTTTTTATGCGAAAGCATATTAGGTGTATTTTTTTAACCTGATGAAACATCTTAGGAATATTATTATTATTATTATTATTATTATTATTATTATTATTATTATTATTATTATTATTATTACTAGCTAAGCTACAACCCGAGTTGGAAAAGCAAGATGCTTTAAGCCCAAGGGTTCCAATAAGGAAAAATAACAGAGTGTGGAAAGAAAATAAATAAACTATATAAGAGGTAATGGACAATTAAGTTTAAATATTCTCAAAACATTACCAATATTAAAACAGATATTTCATATATAAACTACAAAAAGACTTATGTCAGCCTGTTCAACTTAAAAACATTTGTTGCAAGTTTGAACTTTTGAAGTTTTTTTCCGAGTTAACTACCCGAAGGCGATGTTTTAGTTATTCAAAGTGTAGTTTTGTCTTTTAAGACTCTTTGATTCCTTAAAGAAAAATGCTTATGGGTTTAGCAATTGTTATATTTCGATTTTCAATAACAGTAAATTCGTAAATTCCTGTTTCATTAAGCATACAGAATCAAATAACATTAAAACAGATGTTTCATATAGGAATTATATAAAGACATGTCTCGAGGTTAATTTTTCGTCTTAATTTAAGTTTTTATCTTTTTTCTTTTTAGATATTGGATTAAAATCCAAAATCATCTCAAGCCGTCCATCAATGAAAAGTATATATTTTTTTTGTATGACCCTGACGCCTCCCCCCCCCCCCCGGTGCCATCCAAATTTTGACAGTATTATAATAAAATAATACTGGAATCAGATTAATATATATATATATATATATATATATATATATATATATATGTATATATATATATATATATATATATATATATATATATATATAATCACCACAACATTCATGAACATAATTAAAATGAAAACTAGCAGTTTAACATAAATAGCACAGGTATAAAACTACTTGTAAATCCAAAGAAAAAGCAAAATATATCAATATAGTTTCATCATCATCATCATCATCATCTCCTACTCTTATTGACTCAAAGAGCCTAGGTTAGATTTCGCCAGTCGTCTCTATCTTGAGCTTTTAATTCAATACTTCTCCATTCATCATTTCGTACTTCGCGCTTCATAGTCCTCACCCATGTAGGCCTGGGTCTTCCAACTCTTCTAGTGCCTTGTGGAGCCCAGGTGAACGTTTGGTGAACTAATCTGTCTTTGGGGAGTGAGAAGAGCATGCCCAAACCATCTCCATCTACCCCGCACCATAATCTCATCCACATATGGCACTTGTGTAATCTCTCCTTTCCTGCCATTTAGTGAAGAAAAAATATGAGATCTTCGTTCTTCAATTCTTCTTCTTCTTATTCTTTATCTACATCTTTTCCCACTTCTATGTGGGGTTGATGTTTCTGGCCAGCTTTCTCCATCTAGCATTAATTTTATTCTGATGATATTTACTGTCCATATTCGTTTTGGCAAATTTTTCATGGCCGGATGCCTTACTGCCGCCAACCCTCCCCATTTACCCGGGCTTGGGACCGGCACCAAGTTGAGGCTGCCTTCCCCCCCCCCCCCCATCCCACCTCTGTGGCTGGGTTACCTTAGTTCTTCAATTAGAGAATTATAGTAATTCTGAAAGAGGATTATGACAAGGATTGTAAATAGGGGTAGTTTACGGCAGCGTGAAGATGCAATTCACATGAATTTTCTCTTTTCCTGAGGTATTTACTCTTTTATTATGATTTCATTCGTAATGTATGAAGATGTGTTCTTCCGTGTATGAAATTGATCAGATTTATTTTTAAATTGCATTGATGTTCTTGTTATCTAAATGATCTGATTTACCGATTTAATATTTTTTTTTTCGATTTATAAAATGAAATATTATTTATCCACTTTCTCTCTCTCTCTCTCTCTCTCTCTCTCTCTCTCTCTCTCTCTCTCTCTCTCTCTCTCTCTCTCTCTCTCTCTCACACACACACACACATATATATATATATATATATATATATATATATATATATATATATATACATGCATATATATGTTTCTATATTGTACATTTGTTCTCAAATTTATATATATATATATATATATATATATATATATATATATATATATATATATATATAATGGAAAATTATTAATTTGTTAAAAAGTATATATATATATGTATATATATATATATATATATATATATATATGTATATATATACTTTTTTACACATTGATAATTTTCCATTTATTTTGTAAACTAGTTTCAACGTTAATTTGCATATTTACGAATACAAAGAATATTGATAGTTTTATGGCGTTCCAAGGCGAAATAAGATTTCACAATGTTTAACATTGCAAGAAATCTTTGATTACTTATCTTGCATATTGAAGTCTTGATTCAAGAGGTAATTAACTTTAATAATATTAGATAAAAACCAATTTAAAGATATACGTACCTTGTTAAATATTCTCGGTAAAAAAAAACGGTAAAAATCCAGGAATATATATTGATATATTTACCGTTGTAAAATCGGATATATTGAAGGGTTGTTGTGGCCTGATTGGTAACGTCTCTGTCTGGTGTTTGCCAGTCGTGGGTTCGAGTACCGCTCAGACTCGCTAGTACTTTTAGCGTCTGCATCCTTACCATCCTTGGGAGCTAAGGTTTTGGGGGAGCCTATAGGTCTATCCGTTGAGCCATCAGCAGCCATTGCCTGGCTCTCTATAGTCCTAGCTTGGATAGAGAGGGCTTGAGCACTGATCATATAATATAAGGTCAATTTCTAGGGCATTCTCCTGCCATTCGTGAGCGACCTTTAAACCCCTAAATCTTTATATGAGTGCATATTACGGTCACTAACCCGTAAAAGATAATAAAAAAGTATTGTAAAATTACTGTTGCCTGTATTTTTCTGAAATACGGCTGAGAACAGTCTATTTTTATGTTTCTTCTTATCTATGTAAAATGACTTTTATTTGTCCATCAGTTAATTTGAGGATAGGGAAATTACAAATGCAGTTTGAGATTATCTAAGATATATGAAATATAACTTCATATATATGTGTTAAACAGATTTGCCATGCACTTTTCAATTAAGATATATAATAAAACTGAAGAGAGAATATCTCTTATTTGATTAGCGAGTCACCACCTATGAATGAGCGGAGATACAGCTCGGCCGAGAATTAGCTTTTCTCGAGGAGGGTCTTAGGCAATGAAAATTCACCGCCTCACCTTCCAACGTCATAGGAAAGTCAAAAATCTTCTCTCGGGGAGTGTCTTAGCCAATGAAAATTCACCGGCTCACCTTCCTGCGTCATAGGAAAGTCAAAAATCTTCTCTCGGGGAGTGTCTTAGCCAATGAAAATTCACCGGCTCACCTTCCTGCGTCATAGGAAAGTCAGAATCAGCTTCTCTCTGGGAGCATCTTAGCCAACGAAAATTCACCGCTTCACCTACGTCATAGGAAAGTCAAAATCAGCTTCTCTCGGGGAGCGTCTCAGCCAATGAGAATTCACCACCTCACCTTCCAACGTCATAGGAAAGTCAGAATCAGCTTCTCTCTGGGAGCGTCTTACTCAATGAGAATTCACCGTCTCACCTTCCTACGTCATAGGAAAGCCAGAATCATCTTCTCTCGGGGAGTGTCTTAGCAAATGAGAATTCACCGGCTCACCTTCCTACGTCATAGGAAAGTCAGAATCAGCTTCTCTCGGGGACCGTCTTAGCCAATGAGAATTCATCGGCTCACCTTCCTACGTCATAGGAAAATCAGAATCAGCTTCTCTCGGGGACCGTCTTAGTCAATGAGAATTCATCGGCTCACCTTCCTACGTCATAGGAAAGTCAGAATCAGCTTCTCTCGGGGACCGTCTTAGCCAATGAGAATTCATCGGCTCACCTTCCTACCTCACAGGAAAGTCAGAATCAGCTTCTCTCGGGGACCTTCTTAGCCAAAGAGAATTCACTGGCTCACCTTCCTACCTCATAGGAAAGTCAGAATCAGCTTCTCTCGGGGACCGTCTTAGCCAATGAGAATTCATCGGCTCACCTTCCTACATCATAGGAAAGTCAGAATCAGCTTCTCTCGGGGACCGTCTTAGCCAATGAGAATTCATCGGCTCACCTTCCTACATCATAGGAAAGTCAGAATCAGCTTCTCTCGGGGACCGTCTTAGCCAATGAGAATTCACCGTTTCACCTTCCTACGTCACAGGAAAATCAGAATCAGCTTCTCTCGGGGACCGTCTTAGCCAATGAGAATTCACCGGCTCACCTTCCTACGTCACAGGAAAATCAGAATCAGCTTCTCTCGTGGACCGTCTTAGCCTATGAGAATTCATCGGCTCACCTTCCTAGGTCATAGGAAAGTCCGAATCAGCTTCTCTCGGGGAGCGTCTTACCCACGCCTCACTTTCCTACGTCATAGGGAAATCAGAATCCGCTTCTCTCGGGGAGCTTCTTAGCCAATGAGAATTCACCGGCTCACCTTCCTACGTCATAGGAAAGTAAGAATCAGCTTCTCTCGGGGAGCGTCTTACCCAATGAGAATTCACTGCCTTACCTTCCTACGTCATAGGGAAATCAGAATCCGCTTTTCTCGGGGAGCGTCTTAGCCAATGAGAATTCACCACCTCACCTTCCTACGTCATAGGAAAGTAAGAATCAGCTTCTCTCAGGAGCGTCTTAGCCAATGAGAATTCACCGCCTCACTTTCCTACGTCATAGGTAAGTCAGAATCAGCTTCTCTCGGGACCGTCTTAGCCAATGAGAATTCACCGGCTCACCTTCCTACGTCATAGGAAAGTCAGAATCAGCTTCTCTCGGGACCGTCTTAGAAAATGAGAATTCATTGGCTCACCTTCCTACGTCATAGGAAAGTAAAAATCAGCTTCTCTCGGGGAGCGTCTTACCCAATGAGAATTCACCGCCTTACCGACCTACGTCATAGGAAACTCAGAATCATCTTCTCTCGGGGAGCGTCTTAGCCAATGAGAATTCACCGGCTCACCTTCCTACGTCATAGGAAAGTAAGAATCAGCTTCTCTCGGGGAGCGTCTTACCCAATGAGAATTCACCGCCTTACCTTCCTACGTCATAGGAAAATCAGAATCCGCTTCTCTCGGGGAGCGTCTTAGCCAATGAGAATTCACCGCCTCACCTTCCTATGTCATAGGAAAGTCAGAATCAGCTTCTCTCGGGAGCGTCTTACCCAATGAGAATTCACCACTTCACCTTCCTACGTCATAGGAAAGTCAGAATCAGCTTCTCTCAGGGACCGTCTTAGCCAATGAGAATTCACCGTCTTACCTTCCTACATCATAGGAAAATCAGAATCCGCTTCTCTCGGGGACCGTCTTAGCCAATGAGAATTCACCACCTCACCTTCCTACGTCATAGGAAAATCAGAATCCGCTTCTCTCGGGGTGCGTCTTAGCCAATGAGAATTCACCACCTCACCTTCCTACGTCATAGGAAAATCAGAATCCGCTTCTCTCGGGGAGCGTCTTAGCCAATGAGAATTCACCGGCTCACCTTCCTACGTCATAGGAAAGTAAGAATCAGCTTCTCTCGGGGAGCGTCTTACCCAATGAGAATTCACCGCCTTACCTTCCTACGTCATAGGAAAATCAGAATCCGCTTCTCTCGGGGAGCGTCTTAGCCAATGAGAATTCACCGCCTCACCTTCCTATGTCATAGGAAAGTCAGAATCAGCTTCTCTCGGGAGCGTCTTACCCAATGAGAATTCACCGCCTCACCTTCCTACGTCATAGGAAAGTCAGAATCAGCTTCTCTCGGGGACCGTCTTAGCCAATGAGAATTCACCGTCTTACCTTCCTACGTCATAGGAAAATCAGAATCAGCTTCTCTCGGGGACCGTCCTAGCCAATGAGAATTCACCGGCTCACCTTCCTACATCATAGGAAAGTCAAAATCAGCTTCTCTCGGAGAGCGTCTCAGCCAATGAGAATTCACCGCCTCACCTTCCAACGTCATAGGAAAGTCAGAAAAATCTTCTCTCGGGGAGTGTCTTAGCCAATGAGAATTCACCGCCTCACCTTCCAACGTCATAGGAAAGTCAGAAAAATCTTCTCTCGGGGAGTGTCTTAGCCAATGAGAATTCACCACCTCACCTTCCTACGTCATAGGAAAATCAGAATCTGCTTTTCTCGGGGAGCGTCTCAGCCAATGAGAATTCACCGCCTCACCTTCCAACGTCATAGGAAAGTCCGAAAAATCTTCTCTCGAGGAGTGTCTTAGCCAATGAGAATTCACCACCTCACCTTCCTACGTCATAGGAAAATCAGAATCCGCTTCTCTCGGGGAGCGTCTCAGCCAATGAGAATTCACCGCCTCACCTTCCAACGTCAAAGGAAAGTCAAAATCAGCTTCTCTCGGGGAGCGTCTTAGCCAATGAGAATTCACCGCCTCACCTTCCAACGTCATAGGAAAGTCCGAAAAATCTTCTCTCGGGGAGTATCTTAGCCAATGAGAATTCACCGGCTCACCTTCCTGCATCGTAGGAAAGTCAGAATCAGCTTCTCTCTGGGAGCATCTTAGCCATTGAAAATTCACCGCTTTATCTACGTCATAGGAAAGTCAAAATCAGCTTCTCTCGGGAGCGTCTTAGCCAATGAAAATTCACCGCTTCACCTACGTCATAGGAAAGTCAAAATCAGCTTCTCTCGGGGAGCGTCTTAGCCAATGAAAATTCACCTCTTCACCTACGTCATAGGAAAGTCAAAATCAGCTTCTCTCGGGGAGCGTCTCAGCCAATGAGAATTCACCGCCTCACCTTCCAACGTCATAGGAAAGTCAGAATCAGCTTCTCTCTGGGAGCGTCTTACTCAATGAGAATTCACCGTCTCACCTTCCTACGTCATAGGAAAGCCAGAATCATCTTCTCTCGGGGAGTGTCTTAGCAAATGAGAATTCACCGGCTCACCTTCCTACGTCATAGGAAAGTCAGAATCAGCTTCTCTCGGGGACCGTCTTAGCCAATGAGAATTCATCGGCTCACCTTCCTACGTCATAGGAAAGTCAGAATCAGCTTCTCTCGGGGAGTGTCTTAGCCAATGAGAATTCACCGCCTCACCTTCCTGCGTCATAGGAAAGTCAGAATCAGCTTCTCTCTGGGAGCGTCTTAGCCAATGAAAATTCACCGCTTCACCTACGTCATAGGAAAGTCAAAATCAGCTTCTCTAGGGAGCGTCTTAGCCAATGAAAATTCACCTCTTCACCTACGTCATAGGAAAGTCAAAATCAGCTTCTCTCAGGGAGCGTCTCAGCCAATGAGAATTCACCGCCTCACCTTCCAACGTCATAGGAAAGTCAGAATCAGCTTCTCTCTGGGAGCGTCTTACTCAATGAGAATTCACCGTCTCACCTTCCTACGTCATAGGAAAGCCAGAATCATCTTCTCTCGGGGAGTGTCTTAGCAAATGAGAATTCACCGGCTCACCTTCCTACGTCATAGGAAAGTCAGAATCAGCTTCTCTCGGGGACCGTCTTAGCCAATGAGAATTCATCGGCTCACCTTCCTACGTCATAGGAAAGTCAGAATCAGCTTCTCTCGGGGACCGTCTTAGTCAATGAGAATTCATCGGCTCACCTTCCTACGTCATAGGAAAGTCAGAATCAGCTTCTCTCGGGGACCGTCTTAGCCTATGAGAATTCATTGGCTCACCTTCCTACCTCACAGGAAAGTCAGAATCAGCTTCTCTCGGGGACCTTCTTAGCCAAAGAGAATTCACTGGCTCACCTTCCTACCTCATAGGAAAGTCAGAATCAGCTTCTCTCGGGGACCGTCTTAGCCAATGAGAATTCATCGGCTCACCTTCCTACCTCATAGGAAAGTCAGAATCAGCTTCTCTCGGGGACCGTCTTAGCCAATGAGAATTCATCGGCTCACCTTCCTACATCATAGGTAAGTCAGAATCAGCTTCTCTCGGGGACCGTCTTAGCCAATGAGAATTCATCGGCTCACCTTCCTACATCATAGGAAAGTCAGAATCAGCTTCTCTCGGGGACCGTCTTAGCCAATGAGAATTCACCGTTTCACCTTCCTACGTCACAGGAAAATCAGAATCAGCTTCTCTCGGGGACCGTCTTAGCCAATGAGAATTCACCGGCTCACCTTCCTACGTCACAGGAAAATCAGAATCAGCTTCTCTCGTGGACCGTCTTAGCCTATGAGAATTCATCGGCTCACCTTCCTACGTCATAGGAAAGTCCGAATCAGCTTCTCTCGGGGAGCGTCTTACCCACGCCTCACTTTCCTACGTCATAGGGAAATCCGAATCCGCTTTTCTCGGGGAGCTTCTTAGCCAATGAGAATTCACCGGCTCACCTTCCTACGTCATAGGAAAGTAAGAATCAGCTTCTCTCGGGGAGCGTCTTACCCAATGAGAATTCACTGCCTTACCTTCCTACGTCATAGGGAAATCAGAATCCGCTTCTCTCGGGGAGCGTCTTAGCCAATGAGAATTCACCACCTCACCTTCCTACGTCATAGGAAAGTAAGAATCAGCTTCTCTCAGGAGCGTCTTAGCCAATGAGAATTCACCGCCTCACTTTCCTACGTCATAGGTAAGTCAGAATCAGCTTCTCTCGGGACCGTCTTAGCCAATGAGAATTCACCTGCTCACCTTCCTAAAGTCATAGGAAAGTCAGAATCAGCTTCTCTCGGGACCGTCTTAGAAAATGAGAATTCATTGGCTCACCTTCCTACGTCATAGGAAAGTAAAAATCAGCTTCTCTCGGGGAGCGTCTTACCCAATGAGAATTCACCGCCTTACCGACCTACGTCATAGGAAAATCAGAATCCGCTTCTCTCGGGGAGCGTCTTAGCCAATGAGAATTCACCGGCTCACCTTCCTACGTCATAGGAAAGTAAGAATCAGCTTCTCTCTGGGAGCGTCTTACCCAATGAGAATTCACCGCCGTACCTTCCTACGTCATAGGAAAATCAGAATCCGCTTCTCTCGGGGAGCGTCTTAGCCAATGAGAATTCACCGCCTCACCTTCCTATGTCATAGGAAAGTCAGAATCAGCTTCTCTCGGGAGCGTCTTACCCAATGAGAATTCACCGCCTCACCTTCCTACGTCATAGGAAAGTCAGAATCAGCTTCTCTCGGGGACCGTCTTAGCCAATGAGAATTCACCGTCTTACCTTCCTACGTCATAGGAAAATCAGAATCCGCTTCTCTCGGGGACCGTCTTAGCCAATGAGAATTCACCGCCTCACTTTCCTAAGTCATAGGAAAGTCAGAATCAGCTTCTCTCCGGGAGCGTCTTACCCAATGAGAATTCACCACTTCACCTTCCTACGTCATAGGAAGGTCAGAATCAGCTTCTCTCAGGGACCGTCTTAGCCAATGAGAATTCACCGTCTTACCTTCCTACATCATAGGAAAATCAGAATCCGCTTCTCTCGGGGACCGTCTTAGCCAATGAGAATTCACCACCTCACCTTCCTACGTCATAGGAAAATCAGAATCCGCTTCTCTCGGGGTGCGTCTTAGCCAATGAGAATTCACCGGCTCACCTTCCTACGTCATAGGAAAATCAGAATCCGCTTCTCTCGGGGACCGTCTTAGCCAATGAGAATTCACCGGCTCACCTTCCTGCGTCATAGGAAAGTCACAATCAACTTCTCTCAGGGAGTGTCTTAGCCAATGAAAATTCACCGCCTCACCTTCCTACGTCATAGGAAAGTCACAATCAGCTTCTCTCGGGGAGCGTCTCAGCTAATGAGAATTCACCGGCTCACCTTCCTACTTCATAGGAAAGTCAGAATCAGCTTCTCTCGGGGACCGTCTTAGCCAATGAGAATTCATCGGCTCACCTTCCTACGTCATAGGAAAGTCAGAATCAGCTTCTCTCGGGGACCGTCTTAGTCAATGAGAATTCATCGGCTCACCTTCCTACGTCATAGGAAAGTCAGAATCAGCTTCTCTCGGGGACCGTCTTAGCCAATGAGAATTCATCGGCTCACCTTCCTACCTCACAGGAAAGTCAGAATCAGCTTCTCTCGGGGACCTTCTTAGCCAAAGAGAATTTACTGGCTCACCTTCCTACCTCATAGGAAAGTCAGAATCAGCTTCTCTCAGGGACCGTCTTAGCCAATGAGAATTCATCGGCTCACCTTCCTACCTCATAGGAAAGTCAGAATCAGCTTCTCTCGGGGACCGTCTTAGCCAATGAGAATTCATCGGCTCACCTTCCTACATCATAGGAAAGTCAGAATCAGCTTCTCTCGGGGACCGTCTTAGCCAATGAGAATTCACCGTTTCACCTTCCTACGTCACAGGAAAATCAGAATCAGCTTCTCTCGGGGACCGTCTTAGCCAATGAGAATTCACCGGCTCACCTTCCTACGTCACAGGAAAATCAGAATCAGCTTCTCTCGTGGACCGTCTTAGCCTATGAGAATTCATCGGCTCACCTTCCTACGTCATAGGAAAGTCCGAATCAGCTTCTCTTGGGGAGCGTCTTACCCACGCCTCACTTTGCTACGTCATAGGGAAATCAGAATCCGCTTCTCTCGGGGAGCTTCTTAGCCAATGAGAATTCACCGGCTCACCTTCCTACGTCATAGGAAAGTAAGAATCAGCTTCTCTTGGGGAGCGTCTTACCCATTGAGAATTCACTGCCTTACCTTCCTACGTCATAGGGAAATCAGAATCCGCTTCTCTCGGGGAGCGTCTTAGCCAATGAGAATTCACCACCTCACCTTCCTACGTCATAGGAAAGTAAGAATCAGCTTCTCTCAGGAGCGTCTTAGCCAATGAGAATTCACCGCCTCACTTTCCTACGTCATAGGTAAGTCAGAATCAGCTTCTCTCGGGACCGTCTTAGCCAATGAGAATTCACCGGCTCACCTTCCTACGTCATAGGAAAGTCAGAATCAGCTTCTCTCGGGACCGTCTTAGAAAATGAGAATTCATTGGCTCACCTTCCTACGTCATAGGAAAGTAAAAATCAGCTTCTCTCGGGGAGCGTCTTACCCAATGAGAATTCACCGCCTTACCGACCTACGTCATAGGAAAATCAGAATCCGCTTCTCTCGGGGAGCGTCTTAGCCAATAAGAATTCACCGGCTCACCTTCCTACGTCATAGGAAAGTAAGAATCAGCTTCTCTCGGGGAGCGTCTTACCCAATGAGAATTCACCGCCTTACCTTCCTACGTCATAGGAAAATTAGAATCCGCTTCTCTCGGGGAGCGTCTTAGCCAATGAGAATTCACCGCCTCACCTTCCTATGTCATAGGAAAGTCAGAATCCGCTTCTCTCGGGAGCGTCTTACCCAATGAGAATTCACCGCCTCACCTTCCTACGTCATAGGAAAGTCAGAATCAGCTTCTCTCGGGGACCGTCTTAGCCAATGAGAATTCACCGTCTTACCTTCCTACGTCATAGGAAAATCAGAATCCGCTTCTCTCGGGGACCGTCTTAGCCAATGAGAATTCACCGCCTCACTTTCCTAAGTCATAGGAAAGTCAGAATCAGCTTCTCTCCGGGAGCGTCTTACCCAATGAGAATTCACCACTTCACCTTCCTACGTCATAGGAAAGTCAGAATCAGCTTCTCTCAGGGACCGTCTTAGCCAATGAGAATTCACCACCTCACCTTCCTACGTCATAGGAAAATCAGAATCCGCTTCTCTCGGGGACCGTCTTAGCCAATGAGAATTCACCGGCTCACCTTCCTGCGTCATAGGAAAGTCACAATCAACTTCTCTCAGGGAGTGTCTTAGCCAATGAAAATTCACTGGCTCACCTTCCTACGTCATAGGAAAGTCAGAATCAGCTTCTCTCAGGGACCGTCTTAGCCAATGAGAATTCACCGGCTCACCTTCCTGCGTCATAGGAAAGTCACAATCAACTTCTCTCAGGGAGTGTCTTAGCCAATGAAAATTCACCGGCTCACCTTCCTACGTCATAGGAAAGTCAGAATCAGCTTCTCTCAGGGACCGTCTTAGCCAATGAGAATTCACCACCTCACCTTCCTACGTCATAGGAAAATCAGAATCCGCTTCTCTCGGGGACCGTCTTAGCCAATGAGAATTCACCGGCTCACCTTCCTGCGTCATAGGAAAGTCACAATCAACTTCTCTCAGGGAGTGTCTTAGCCAATGAAAATTCACTGGCTCACCTTCCTACGTCATAGGAAAGTCAGAATCAGCTTCTCTCAGGGACCGTCTTAGCCAATGAGAATTCACCGGCTCACCTTCCTGCGTCATAGGAAAGTCACAATCAACTTCTCTCAGGGAGTGTCTTAGCCAATGAAAATTCACCGGCTCACCTTCCTACGTCATAGGAAAGTCAGAATCAGCTTCTCTCAGGGACCGTCTTAGCCAATGAGAATTCACCACCTCACCTTCCTACGTCATAGGAAAATCAGAATCCGCTTCTCTCGGGGACCGTCTTAGCCAATGAGAATTCACCGGCTCACCTTCCTACGTCATAGGAAAGTCACAATCAGCTTCTCTCGGGGAGCGTCTCAGCTAATGAGAATTCACCGCCTCACCTACGTCATAAGAAACACAGCTTCTGGGAGCATATTGGGATAGAATATATAAGTATTAGACACTCAGGTAGACTATCTAATTACTATTGTTTTTTTTTTTTTTCGTTTAAGATTAATAACGTATCATCGTCATAATCTCCATCGTTATCTGCCTTAACATTATTGATATTTTAATTCTATTTCTAATTGTCTTATCGTTAATCTTATCATTATTTTTATCACCACCAACAATACATTATTGCTATCAAATACAGAGGCAGTAGTAATATCAAGCAAACATATTTTATTACATAAAATATACACGATTGTGAAACTCTTTTTATATAAGATTTCTTTTAGGTGATATCTTGATGAAATAAAAATATAGAAATCGATAAGAGAGAGAGAGAGAGAGAGAGAGAGAGAGAGAGAGAGAGAGAGAGAGAGAGAGAGAGAGAGAGAGATTTTCAACCTAACTTTTGGTGTTATTATTATGATTGCTATGATTTAATATTTGCTGCATACAAAATAATTATTGTGAATATTATGGACGGCAGATTCTTATTATTTATGAAATAAATATTGTATTCGCGTTAAATTCAATTCATCTAGAAATCTCTTTGATAAATAGTCTCCATCTTTTTTATCAAAATAAAAGGAAACATTTTGGGTCATATGGCCATGAACAAGTTATTTGACGCTTGTCCTAATTTTGCACATGCCAATTTGGGTCAAAAGTTTCAAAGTTATATAGACAAATTTATACAGTTTAGAATATGTTGCAGACCATCTAAGTTGCCGTTTGCTCTCCATGAATTTAATTTTGATATTTTACATTTTTATTCTTTTCAATGACGTCAGCATTGGAGATTATTTTGGAAAGGAAACATGGACGGAAATGAATTCGTAGTGAGACTCGCATAACTTCCTTCCTTACAGATACGAGAGAGTTGGAAGTAATATAGATGCATTTGCACTATATATATATATATATATATATATATATATATATATATATATATATATATATGTATATATATGTATATATATATATATATATATATATATATATATATATATATATATATATATATATATATATACTGTACAGTATAATATATATATGTATATATATACACATATTTATATATGTTTATATGTATATCTATCTATCTATATATGTATATATATATATATATATATATATGCATACATACATATATATATTTATATATATATATATATATATATATATGCATACATACATATATATATATATATATATGTATATATATATATATGTATATATATATATATATATATATATATATATATATATATATATATATATATGTTGGGAATGGGTGGGTCGTTTCTTAGCATTATTATTGATTTCTTAAGTAATAGATCTCAAAGAGTTGTTGTTTATGGGCACCATAGTGAGTATAGGAATGTGATATCCGGTGTTCCACAAGGTGGTGTTCTTGTCCCATTACTTTTCATACTATATACACATGACATGTGGTTTGGCCTAGAAAACAAGCTTGTTGCATATGCAGATGATGCTACTCTCTTTGCATCAATTCCATCCCCTGAATGTAGATCTGGGGTTGGTGAATCCCTTAAAAGAGATTTAGCTAAAATTAGTGCATGGTGCAAATTATGGGGTATGAGGTTGAATCCTAACAGAATTCAAAGTATGATTGTAAGTAGGTCAAGGACGGTGGCTCCTCAACATCTCAGTATTGATAATGTTTCTTTAAATTTGTATGACTGTTTTAAAATTTTAGGTGTGATTTTCGACAGCAAATTTACTTTTGAGAAACACATTAGGTCTGTGTCTTCTTCAATTGCACAAAAAATTGGCTTATTGAGAAAGTCTTACAAGATATTCGGTGGTCA
>NC_090752.1:65724854-65727354 GCF_036898095.1 Palaemon carinicauda | reverse complement strand
GGCAATATCACTGTCCCTTGCGCAGTTAGACCATGGAAAAATTATATTGCTGCATTCAAATTAATAGCTAATAATATCACTTGCACACTCATCAAAAGTTCATATTAAATTGTGTATAAACAAAAGCTTCCGGAATTAACAGTGGCAATCTATTTTAATTTTTGTATTGTAGTTCACTCAAACAGAAAATTAAGATTTATATAAAAAAAGGGTAATCCTTCATACGGAATAATCTGAGCCCAGGTCCCAGGTCTTCAGGTCACAGGTCCCAAAAAGAAATGCGTGTCAAGTTTTATGCAACAAATCGTCTCTACAAAATTTCCATGGATCCCAGTTGTCAACTCCCAGGTCCAAGGCCCCAGGTCCCCAGATCCCAGAAAGAAATGCGTGTGAAGTCCTATGCAACAAATCGCCTTCACAAAATTGCCATAGATCCCATTTCCCAGGTCCTAGGTCCCCAGTCCCAGGTCCCAGGCGGTGAACCTTGAGTCTACACACCACAACGATCAATCATTGCAACCTCGGTCGAATAATAAGCGTTAGCCTTAACCGGGAGTCGTTAGTTTCCGGGATGAAAGGTTGGGTTTATTCTAACAGATTAGTTTCCCTCTGGCATGTATACTTAGTACACAGCCGCCATATTATTATTATTATTATTATTATTATTATTATTATTATTATTGCTGCTGCTGCTGCTCCTGTTGTTGTTGTTGTTGTTGTTGTGATTTTTGTACATCTATCTGTATGTATGTATGTATGTATGTATGTTATTATTATTATTATTATTATTATTATTATTATTATTATTACTCTTATTAGTATTATTATTATTATTAATATTATTATTATTGTTGTTGTTGTTGTCGATACTTTTGATGTTATTGTAATTGTTGTTGTTTATCCTTGCATATGTAAGTTATGGCATTATTATTATTATTATTATTATTATTATCCTACAGCAGATAAACCTGCTCTTTATTCTTAGATTCCAATAGCACAATTTATAGCCTGTTCCTCGGGGAAGCTTTATAAAAAGAGTGAAAGGCTGGCGAGTAGATGACTGTGCTATGAAAAGTAGCCATAAAACAATATCAAGCGAATAATGATATGTTTGCGAACGCCTCCAAAATCTATGCAAATCGAAACGTTCAGTGGAAACCTAATAATATTTATCAATAATTCATAGGGTAGCTGGATTAACAATAGTATAGCTGACTGTTTATAGCAGCGTGCTGAGAAAAAAAAAAACTATAAATTGTTTATCAATCAATTATGTAATCAAGGTTGTGGGGGCCGATATGGTAATGTCCCTGACTGGTGAACGCCAGAGTGGGCATCGAGTCCCGCTCAAACTTGTTAGTTCCTTTGGTCGCCGCAACCTCACCGTCCTTGCGAGTTTGGTATAGCCTATAGGTCTGTCTGCTGAGTCATCAGCAGCCGTTGCCTGACCCTCCTTGCTCCTAGCTTGGGTGGAGAGGGGGCTCAGGCGTTGATCATGTGTTCAATCTCTACGGCATTGTCCTGCTTGATAGGGCAATGTTGCTGTCCCTTCCCTCTGCCATTTCTGAGTGGCCTTTAAACTGGTTGTTTATAGCAGCGTGCTGGAAAAAAAAATAAAATGATTATCAATCAATTATGTATTTAAATGAAAGAATGAGTAAATTCAATAAATAAATGAATTATTTAATAAAATAATTAAATATAATAATGGGATAATGAATTTAGCCTGAATAAAAGTACTAGATAATGAATATATAAATATATGACAATTGAATAAATTAGTTAATTAGTTGAATGAATGAATGATTATATGTGTTCAATAATTAAGTGAATGATCAATGAAATAATTAGGTATATATAGAGTTATTAATGTAACTAGAATATATAGATGTAAGAAAAGTAAATAAATCAGTTAATTAGTTACACGAATGAATGAATAAATAAGAATAATTAAATGAATGAAAAATTAAATGATTAGGTGTATAAAGGAGAAGTTACAGTAATTTAGGTAAAAATATATGAATATATGAAAAGTAAATAAACCAGTTAAATAGTTTAATGAATGAATGAATAAATAAATAAATGAATAAGTGATTATATGATTAGATATATAATAGAGAATGAGTGAAAACATAAATGATTTAATTAAATGAATGAGCAATTATATAATTAGATATAGAATGTAGAAATAAAAATATTTACCTAAAATATATATATGTATGAAAATTAAATAAAACAATTAATTAGTTTGATGAATGAATGGATTGTTAATGAATTAATTACATGAATGGACATTTAAACGATTAGGTTTATAGTAGAGAAATTACAGTATTTTAGCAAAAGAATATTTAGATTTATGAAAAGTGGATAAACCTTTTGATTGGTTAAATGAATGAATGAATAAATATATGAAGATGATTAAATGAATAATGGAAAAATGACAGTAATTTACTTTAATATATATATATATATATATATATATATATATATATATATATAT
>NC_090752.1:65704854-65712354 GCF_036898095.1 Palaemon carinicauda | reverse complement strand
CAACAGTGTTGCTGATTTAAACTAATGGAAATCACCTTAGGGGTTATTGAGGCCTTATCGGTAACTTCTCTGCCTGGTGATCGCCAGACTGGGGTTCGAGTCCCGCTCGAACTCGTTAGTTCCTTAAGTGTATAGAACCTTAATATCCTCGTGAGCTAAGGATAGGGGGTGTGGGGGAGCCTATAGGTCTACCTGCTGAGGCATGAACAGCCAATGCCTAGGCTCCCTGGTCTTAGCTTGGGTGGAGAAGGGGCTTGAACTTTGATCTTATGAGGGTGTCAGTCTTTAGGGCATTGTCCTGCATGCAACGGCAATGTCATTGTTCTTTGTTTGCCGTTTATGAGTGGCCTTTAAACCTTTAAACAGGTACAGTTGGGTATAGTAAGTGTAGGCACACCTCGTTCTAAGGAAATAAGTAACTAAACAGAGAGTGTAGAGAGAGATGTCAGAGCAGTAAGGGTGTGACAAAGTGCGCTTCCTCATATTGATAGTGTACCAGGAATTTCTGTATCCAACTGTACAATGAATTTCATATTGGTGGTGTTATACGTTTATCATTGAATATGTTATGTGAATTTTGCTTACACATATTCACATAAAACAGCTGTTTCCTTCTATAGAGCTAGCGTTTGTTAACTTGATCATAATTATCATAGTTAATATTTAGATATTTTTTTGGGCTCAAGCCATGTCGTCCTGATGGAAGTTCCTATAGGGTAGCTTCCTTGGGTATATTACAACTACGGCGATATTCCCAGAGAATTTACCTTAAGGTACCCAGAATTCTAACTCCTGGAGCGAATATCCCTAATAAAAGAACCAGGGATATCGCGAAATATCAGAGGACGTATTCTTGACACGCCACATGGCAATCTGCACCCCGAACAGAGATAACACTTCGAAGGGGTCAATTGGCAAGAAAACGAAAACGAGAAAGAAAAAGGAGAGCCGCTCGCAAGGCTCTCTCTTCTCCCGTTTCGTAAGCGTGCATTGCACCGCTCATGGCGCCATCTGTATTCCTTTTTGCGTAGCTTAACAACTCGGTGTTTTTTCCTGTGTTTCTCGCAAAATCTTGGATTTAATCAATTTATTATGCTTTCTCCAACTTCGTCTGCCTCTGATAAGTTGAGTATTATTTCTTTTATGTATAAATGTAGGCTCTTGGTAATTTTTAAAGTGATTAATAGTAATATTCTTTGTTACAAGAGCTGTTGCCTACCGGAGGCGTCCTGGACGCTGTCGCTCGCTAGGTATGAGTTTTAGTTAGCCAGAGCGACGTTCCGGCTGTTTTGCTTTAATAATTTTAGCTGTTTAGCGTTACATAGGATTTCCTTATACGATGCTTTTAGTATTATTTGTCTTGGCGAAGTATTCGCCGATTCTGGCCTACGCTGATTCTGGCCTACGCTAGACCGTGTAGCCTAGTCGTTTGGCCCTAGTACTTTCCTGCATGATATTTGGATTTCCGAGTGTTTTTAAAATTTTATTGAAGCTTTAGGCAGTTTTATACATTTAAGATTATATTGATTTTTCCAAGATAGTATACGAGTGAGTTTCGGTGATTTAGGTAATCGATTTTCTTGGCGCCTAGGCTAAGTTGCCTATGGAGCCTTAGTATACTTTCTCATACTCCCCGGTTGCTCCCTTTTCTTCGGAGAAGGTGTGCAATCCCTTTCCCTCTGTTTAAGCCTTGGGCTTAATCCTAGTGGTTTATCTGAATTAACTTTCGATACAACTATATTAGGGTGTTACTGTTCCTTCTTGTTCCAGTAAGTCTGGCTTTAGAGAGGGGGCAGAACATCAGAGTTCTTAGTCTGAGTCTGTTTTTGTCTGGCTTGGGGTTGAGACTCCCTCGCTAGTCTGACACAGACATAGGAGGCTTAGCCTCCTTAGGTCACTTTCGAAGGTTTCTGTACGAGATGATTCCTTCTTCTTGTGATCTAGCAGACTAGTCCTTTGTTGCTGTTCTCGGTGGCGAGGATAAGATCCTTTCCCTGGGAATAGCAACACCTTCCTTGCTTTGGTTCCGTGGAGGTTGGCAAGTATTGCTGGCCTCCCTCCTCGGATCTCCCTTAGGCTAAGATGAGTTTTCTTGGCTGCGGGTGATTCATTACTAAAGCAAGGTTGGTAGGACCCTCTTCGTCCCTTCCCCCTCTTTTCTCTGTAATGGCCTAGCCGTCACATTACTGTCCGTCATTCTACATCTGTACCTAGCATAGGTTAGGATGTGGAGTTGACTCAGTCCCTTGCCGGCCGGCAGAGTGTGCCGGCCGGCAAAGGTCTTCTGCTTTGAGTGCTGCCCGGACCTCCCTTGGTCCCTCATCCATGTTTGTCTGTAGAGCCAGATGGCATTGGTCAGGAAGCCTGAATTAGATTCTCCCCTTCCTTATGAGCACTCTTTCGGGTTGCCGGGCTTTGAGGTAGTACAGTCTCTTATCCCGGCATCCATTCTGTTTTCTTCTAGTGTTGTACCCTAGCCGGCTGCCGGCCTAAGTGGCCGGCAGCCGGGCAGTCGGAGTTCTCTGGTTCTTTTGCTGCCGGCCGGCATCGGTTGTATACCTTTGCCGGCCGGCTATTATCACGCCATTGTCTGCCGGTCGCTATGAGTGGTGGCCGGCAGCCGGGTGCTACCTTGTGACGGCCGGCACATTACCTTCTATACTGTACCAGTATTCTTCAGTATAGTATACTGTAGGGAGAAAACTATAGTATAGTATTGTTACAACACTGTGTTTTCTAACATTTTTGTGTTGTCTTGCACAGCCCTTTGGTGTTGCCTTACAGATAAAGAAAGTGAGTTCTTTCTTGTCTACTATCCGGTATTTTAAAATCATCCCTTAGGTGTGAGCTACACCTGTTTCCTCTGGAAATTTTTCATTGGTTGCTCTAGGATAGATTAACCATACGATTTTATTATCTGGAAGGTTGTAACAATTGACTGTGCGGGAAACACAAGTCTGTGTCTTTCCTCTCTGTTTTGTTATGCTAAACTGTGCATATCCAGTGATACGTAGTTCAATTGATACTCATGGAAATTTCTTCTCTTTACAGGAGGACCATCCGAAGTGCGGAAGTGTTTTCTGCAACGTCCGCAGCAAGAACTTCTGTGGACATGAGTTATGTAGGAGGCACGCAGCATGCGCTGTCTCCAAGGGTGATCTCCGGTATTGGGACCCTCAGGTATGTACCGTGTGCACTAACCTGATTGCTGAGGCTTTTGATTCCCCTAGGACGGCGGAGTCAAGGGATATAGCAAGGGAGAAGCTTCGTACCTGGGTAAGGGGTTTCCAGAAGAACATCTCTGGACCTTATCTTCCAAGTGAGAAGATGAGGGCTTACCTTTTCCGCAGGGCATCAGCTGATGCAGTGATTCCCCAGCTTCAAGAGGAGATCCCCCTAGTTCAGATCCCGGTGGATGCTGAAGTCGCGGTCGCCTTGCAGGACATCCAGTTGGACGACAGGATGTCGGACGTGTCCGAGCGTCTGGAGGAGGACCTCCTGGCAGAAGGCCAGGATGAAGATCAGGCTCCAGACATTGAAGAGGAAGAGGTCGACGAGGTGTCGGCTGCTCCGGTTCAGGTCCCTGAACCTATTCCCTCAACTTCGTCCGCTCTCCCAGTAGAGCTGGGACAGGCCCTCTCCTCCATTGTTGAAATGATCCAACAGATGCAGAAGGAGAATAATGAGAAGGCGGCTGCAATGGAACTGCAGATGCAGAAGCTTGCAGCTTCACGTGGGCCCCAGAAGAGGCTCAACGTGAAAGACCTTCCCTTGTGCTCAGATGTTAATCCGTGGAGATATGCTGAGCACATGCCGATGACGGTCGGAAAGATCGTCATATCGGAAAAGTTGGGCTCAGTTCCCCTAGAGGAGGTGGAATTCTGGCCCAGCAAAGGGTCGTATCCGGACTGTTATGTCCGTTTGAGGAAGGAACCAGCTTCAAAGGAGGAGACAGAGCCGAAGGAGGTCATAGTGATGGACCATGCTAAGGCTCAAGCTTTGCTTTCATCCTCGATGAAAGAGAGGGGCTTCACGAACTCAAAGGTGGCTGCTTTGAGTAAGAAGCACCCTTCCTTTGTGTCCTCTCCTCCTAGAGCCTTCCCCTTTTTGCAGAAAGGGTTTGCGGCTGTGCTAAAAGTAGTCGAGGCTGGCAAGCCATGCCCCTCCTTGGAGGAGTGTAAACCCTTGTCGCTGGCTATACCTATGGACCACAAGGACTGGAAGGACGTCCATCTTACCTTCTCAGTCGGGAAGTTGGAGGCTGACATTGCCGGACGTCAGTTCGGTGAGAACCTCCCTAAGCTGTCTGACTTTCTTTTGCGGAGAGAGCTCGAGAAGAAAGAAAGACTGGCTGCCTCAATGTCTCTTCAGACCACTCTTGAGACGATGGCAAGTGACCCCAAGGTCCATGAGATGTTCATGGTAGTGGCCAAGACTCATCTGGCCACAGTGACGAAAGATCTTTACAGCTTCGTCAGGGCGAGGAGAGCTTGTAGGGAGTTTGTGTTAGCCTCGGCTGCGGTGAGGCACGAGCCAAGGAAACTAATCTCCTCCAACATTTGGGGCAAAGATCTTTTCCCTAGCGAATCGGTCAAGGAGGTTGTTGATAAGGCCGCCACGGAGAATAGAAACCTTCTCCAGAAGTGGGGCCTGTCTATCAAGAGAAAGTCTTCCCCGGATGAGGGTCCCCAACCAAAAAGGAAGACTAAGAGGACTAGGCTACCCTCTCGGCCAGCCAAGCCATTTAGACAGCAACAGCAATTGCCTATGCCTTCAGTGCCCCAGGTGGTGGCACAAACCCCGACCACATTCCAGTGGGTACCCCAAGCCGTGTCGACACAGTCTCCAGCATTTAACCCAACGTTCGAAGGGCAGTCAACTTCCTTTCGAGCAAAGCATAGAGGAGCAGCCAGAGGCTCGTCTAGGCGCCCTTCAAGGGGAAGGGGATTCAGGGGTGGTCGCGGTCAGGGAGGCAAGACCTCAGGACAGCAGTCGAAGTGAGATGATACCGGTAGGAGGGAGACTTCAGAATTTTCGGGATCGGTGGACCTTCGATCCCTGGGCCCACAGCCTACTCAAGAATGGACTGGGCTGGAGCTGGTACAGCACTCCACCCCCGTGCCCTCGTTTTTTCCAACACTCCACCCCCGTTCTGGAGGAGTACATTCAAGAACTGTTGGAGAAAAAAGTGATCCGAAGGGTAAAGTCCATCAAATTCCAAGGGAGGCTGTTTTGTGTTCCCAAGAAGGACTCGGAGAAACTCAGAGTCATTCTGGACTTGTCGCCACTCAACAAGTTCATAGTGAACTGCAAGTTCAAGATGCTAACACTGCAACACATAAGGACCTTACTGCCCAAGAGGGCATTTACCGCCTATTGGCACGTTCCAATCAATCGCCGACTCTCCCCCTACCTAGGGTTCAAGCTATAACGAAGACTATACGCCTTCAGAGCCATGCCATTCGGGCTAAATATAGCCCCAAGGATCTTCACGAAGCTTGCGAGCGTAGCTCTCAAACAATTACGCCTAAAGGGAATTCAGGTGGTAGCCTACCTGGACGACTGGCTGGTGTGGGCAGCATCCAAGACAGAATGCTTGCAAGCTTCCCTGCAGGTGATCCAGTTCCTAGAGTATCTAGGCTTCAAGATCAACAGAAAAAGTCTCGACTTTCTCCATCTCAAAAGTTCCAGTGGCTGGGAATCCACTGGGACCTAGTGTCACACCAATTCTCCATCCCGGCGAAGAAGAGGAAGGAGATAGCTGGTTCTGTCAAGAGACTTCTGGATTCCGAAAGGATATCAAGACGCGAACAGGAGAGAGTGCTGGGTTCTCTCCAGTTTGCTTCGGTAACAAAGCCGGTGCTAAGAGCACAGCTAAAGGATGCAACCGGAGTTTGGAGAAGTTATGCATCAAACGCGCGAAGAGATCTGAGAAGACCAGTTCCGCTTCGTCTACGTACTCTTCTCAGGCCTTGATCCCAAGCCAGACAACTAAAGCCACCTCTCAACCAGGTGATGTTAGCCATCTTTCGACTGGCAGAAAAGAAGTGGTACCTGTCGGCAGTTCACCTTCAAGGAGTCCGCAATGTGACAGCGGACGCTCTATCCAGGTTCACACTGATAGAGTCAGAATGGTCCCTAGACGCAGGATCGTTCTCCTTCATCTTGAGTCAAGTCCCAGAACTGCAGATAGACCTCTTTGCAACGAAAGACAACAAGAAGTTGCCCCTGTACGTGTCCCCGTACGAGGACCCCTTGGCGGAAGCAGTGGACGCGATGTCCCTCGACTGGAACAGATGGTCCAGGATCTACCTGTTCCCTCCTCACAACCTTCTGTTGAGGGTCCTCAACAAACTGAGATCCTAGCGGCAATAGTGGCCCACAAGTGGCCGAACAGCGTGTGGTTCCCTCTGGCATTGGAACTACGGCTGAAGTTTCTACCGCTACCAGATCCAGTTCTAACCCAGCGAGTCCAGAAGTTGACTGTCTGCGCTTCATTACAGAAAACCTGGACCCTGCAGCTCATGATTTTCTCTCCCTAGCGGTGAGAAAGCGTTTCGGGATTTTGAAAGACAGCATAGACTTCCTAGAGGAATATAAGTGCAAATCTACTAGAAGGCAATATGAGTCATCTTGGAGAAAATGGGTGGCCTTTGTCAAGGCGAAGAATCCGCAGGAGATCTCGACGGACTTCTGCTTATCTTTCTTCATCCACCTCCATGGTCAAGGGTTGGCAGCTAACACGATTTCAACGTGTAAGTCTGCTTTGACAAGACCCATTCTATATGCCTTCCAGGTCGACCTCGCTAACGAGATCTTTAATAAAGTTCCGAAAGCCTGCGCTAGGTTCAGACCTTCAGCACCTCCAAAGCCCATTTCATGGTCTTTAGATAAAGTTCTTCATTTCGCTTCACTGTTGAACAATGAGGATTGTGTGCTAAAGGATTTGACCCAAAAAGTTATTTTCCTATTTGCACTCGCGTCCGGGGCCAGGGTTAGTGAGATTGTAGCCCTCTCGAGAGAGGAAGGTCGTGTTCAGTTCTTGGATGGGGGAGAGCTGAACCTGTTTCCGGATCCTACGTTTCTCGCCAAGAACGAGTTACCCACCAACAGGTGGGGTCCCTGGAGAATCTGCCCTCTGAAAGAAGATGCATCTCTATGTCCAGTAGAATGCCTAAAGGTCTATCTTCGTAGAACTTCAGACTTCAAGGGTGGTCAACTATTTAGGGGAGAAACATCAGGCTCAAATTTATCACTGAAACAACTCAGGGCGAAAATCACATATTTTATTCGCAGAGCGGATCCTGACAGTACACCCGCAGGTCACGATCCGAGGAAAGTTGCCTCATCCTTAATTTTCTTTAATTGTATGGATTTTGAACATCTTCGTTCATACACTGGCTGGAAGTCTTCCAGAGTGTTCTTTCGTCACTATGCAAAGCAAGTGGAGCAACTAAAGAGGTCTGTGGTAGCAGTGGGTTGCGTCGTTAACCCTGTTGT
>NC_090752.1:65692354-65699854 GCF_036898095.1 Palaemon carinicauda | reverse complement strand
AACATTTTATTGCTGAATGTTTTAACATATCTTGCATGCTCACGTACATGACCAAGGACATAACTGAGGCCTTTGTCCTTCATTGGACTAGAAACGGCTACATTTATTGTTTTTTGATGTACTAGATACTATAAAAAACATTTTATTACTAGATATTTTAACATATCTCGCAGGCTCCCAGGCATGACCTAGGACATAACTGAGGCCTTTGTCCTGCATTGGACTAGAAACGGAAACATTTGTTGTTTTTTTATGTATTATATACATTATAAAACATTTTATTACTGGATATTAAAATATCCAATAATAAAATGTTTTATCTTGCAGACTCCAGCCAAAAGAAAAAACAAAATGATATCTGGTTTCATTGATATTGACCAAGAGCAATTCATTAATGATCGAGGCTCTACATGTGCAAGGTGGTAAAAAAGATTCGATTCTCTTTGGCCGAGAACAAATGGTACATTTTGGAACAGGTCCCACAGAGAGAATGTTTTTTTTTTTTTTTTTTTTTTTTTTTTTTTTTTCAATGAAAAATGTTTTTTCGCGAGTTAAAAGGATTTCCTACGACAAGGGTTCCCTAGAAAATAGAAAACGTTTCTTATACGAGAGAGAGAGAGAGAGAGAGAGAGAGAGAGAGAGAGAGAGAGAGAGAGAGAGAGAGAGAGAGAGAGAGAGAGAGAGAGAGTGGGTGTTAATACAGGCAGGGTATATCATTTGGATAGAATGTGGATATGATTTTTTAAACGTTTCAGCAATGAAATTGGTTGTGTGAATAGAGAGAGAGAGAGAGAGAGAGAGAGAGAGAGAGAGAGAGAGAGAGAGAGAGAGAGAGAGAGAGAGAGAGAGAGAAGGGACTGGAGAGGTTTAATTAACAAATTATATATCATTATATGAACATGGACATTATTAGAAGCCATGAAGGAGTTTATGAAATTTGTCCAAGTTTTCTTACAAGTGAAGTTTTAATATCTATGTTTTTTATCTTATTTTCCACCCGATTTTATGAAATTATAGATGGTCATTTAGATCAAATTACAAGAGTAATTATGTATAGGGACAAGCGGCATACATAGGAATGTAATTACATTCAAAGGACTATAATTAGTAGTAGGAATGTACTTTCATAACTCTATATAGTATATGGTTCTTAAATAAGTAAATATTCAATGTTTTTCTTTCACTTGTTTAAAATGTTTCTATTCCTGCCCATATATATGTACGGCTGATTAAAAGTTCCACTACTTCAAAGAGATACAAAAAAAGATTTATTTTTCAATATGAAAACTTATTTTTTATTCACATTTTAATGATAATAATTATATGACATATAGAGAAAATTGTATCTGAATGTATTGCTGTGTATTTTGGAGTTGTTTTAAGGAGTTGAAAAGTCTTTTTGGTTGCTTAACATTTTTCATATTATTGGAAATATATTAAAAGTATATATCTCATTTAGGAACCTGCTGTATATAAAAATATATATGATAAAACTCGAACCAATTTAGACTTTATTCAAATTTAGGAAAATATGAAAAATTAGAAGCAAGTGATATAAATGTCCAATTTTGGGAATATAATAATAATAATAATAATAATAATAATAATAATAATAATAATAATAATAATAATAATAATAATAATAATAATAATAATAATAATAATAATAAAGTAGATGTAAGAGAAATTTTATTTTCAATACTAACTATTGCGAATTTGGATTTTTTTTTTCTTTTTTAATTGTTCGTACTGGTTGCGTTTATCGTTAGAATTTGCTGATTGATTTGCCCTTAGTTCACGAATTAGATTTTGATCCACTGGTCAGTTGTTTCGAAGTCTGCTGAAATCACCTTAAAAAAGGGATTTCTTTCCTAATTTGTTAAAAAAAAAAATCTATATATTTTTCCTCTTCATTTGTTTGTATATTTGCTCGTCAGTAAATATGTAGGCTACAGGTTAAGCATACACTCGAAGGACCGTTGTACTGTATAAGGGTCTCGGCAATATTTTAATAAATACATCTATATATATATATATATATATATATATATATATATATATATATATATATATATATATATATATATAATGATCATCATCATCATCATCATCATCATCATCTCCTCTTACGCCTATTAACGCAAAGGGCCTCGGTTAGATTTCACCAGTCGTCCCTAGCTTTAGCTTTTAAATCAATACTTCTCCATTCATTATCTTCTACTTCACGCTTAATAGTCCTCAGCCATGTAAACCTGGGTCTTCCAACTCTTCTAATTCCTTGTGGAGCCTAGTTGAAAGTTTGGTGAACTGTATATAGCATCAACATCATCATTAGCCATTACTAGTCCTCTGCAGAACAAAGGCCTCAGCCATGTCCTTCCACTTGCGTCTGTTTATGGTATTTCTTTTCCAGTCCACACCTGCAAACTTTCTTATTTTGTCAATCCGTCGTCTTCTCTTTCTTCCCCTGCTTCATGTACAATCTCTAGGGACCCATTTAGTTATTCTTAATGTCCGTCTATTTTCTGTCATTCTCATATGTCCTGTCCATGTTCATTTCCCTTTCTTACGCGTTGTTAGAATATTATCTATTTTAGTTTGCTTTCTTATGTAAGCAGGTATTAACTCACACGACATTGCACGCACACACACATACACACACACAAGTGCAATCATTATCTATCAAAGAATAACGTGCAGAAGTAATGTAACTTCAAGTCGAATAAGTCAATTAATGTTTCTTTCACCTGATGACATCTCTTAACAATCAACTCATGGTATGAAAAGAAATAACAGAACTTTGTAGAATAAAACACACGTTCATATAGATGCTCCTTTATGGCAAAAATGAAAAGTAAAGGAAAAGGAAATGTATGAAAAAGGGGGTTTGATCGGGCGTTCCATAATTGTTTTTTGGCGGAGATACGAGGTAGGCTGATGAAGTAATTAAATGCCGTGACTTTTTTTTTTTTTTTTTTTTTTTTTTTTTTTTGCAAAATAGATTATAATCATCAAAGCTTTCTATTTAGAATTTGGGTATGGCACTGAATAATTTTTAGAATAAGCTATAATATATATGTATATGTATATATATATATATATATATATATATATATATATATATATATATATATTTATTTATTTATTTATACATATATATGTATATAGCCTATACATATATGTGTAGACATATATATATATATATATATGTATTTATATAAATGAATATATATATATATATATATATATATATATATATATATATATATATATATATATATATATATATATGTATTTATATAAATGAATATATATATATATATATATATATATATATATTTACATATATATATGTATATATGTATATATATATATATATATATATTTACATATATATATGTATATATGTATATATATATATATATATATATATATATATATATATATATATATATATATATATATATATATATATATATATATTTACATATATATATGTATATATGTATATATATATAATTTATATATATATATATATATATATATATATATATATATATATATAAATATATATATACCCTTTCCGAGTGAGGATACCTTAACATGGTGAAAAGAGTTGTATCGCAATGATCATTAAAGGTATAGTAGTCAGGGCCATCCATACTAGATTGGTTTGCTATGAACGATCAGACTAAAGTGTCCTACCATCATTAATCTGTAGTGGCCAGCATGGTGATGAAAATTTGTCAAACCCCAGATATGAATGAAATCATGTCTGAGGCCTTTGCCCTGCAGTTGACTAGAAATGGCTTTATTTGTTTTTGTTTTTGTTGATATATATATATATATATATATATATATATATATATATTTATATATGTATATATCACTAATTCTCGTGATTTTAATCAAAGTAATTATCAACTACAATGGCATTTTAATATCGAATTTTACCTTGGGAATGTATATGCAATGGAAATTCACTTATGATAACAGCTTTTCTCTAGACAGAGATTTAAATCTATGTCCCTTATTTGAAACCACGCCTACAGGCACTCTAACCAATCATACTATCAAGAGAGATATTTTTGCCTATGATAAGTCTGCCGTCTTTTGTGGTTGTTATTTACACACACATACACACACACATATATATATATATATATATATATATATAGTATATAGTATATATATATAGTATATATATATATATATATATATATATATATATATATATATATATTTATACATACATATATATATATATATATACATATATTTATATCTATATAAATATATTTATATATATATATATATATGTATATATCTATATATATATATATATATATATATATATATATATATACTGTAGATATATATATATATATATATATATATATATATATATATATATATATATATATTGTAATAAATCGAACACAGTTTATCACTAATATTTCTTAATATCAATGTTAATTCGCAGTTATCCATCTAAATGAAACTAAAAGACTTACAATATCACCTGCTAGAAAGGAAAGATCAAAGCAAAACTGAAGCGGTTTCTTTTTTGTAAAGCCTAATTTCCCTCTATCCAGTTCCAACGTAAGTAACATAATCCACTTTCACATTTGCCTCACCTTTGGCCTTCCAGGATTGGATTAAGGCCTCCCGTTTGGCCGATAATATGACTAAAGGAACGGTGGTGATTCTATTGCATATTGCATTAAAATGGACTGACATAGGTATTGCTGTTCCAAAGGAATTTCTGGACTTTACAAAGGGTCGTCATAGGACACGTTTTCTTCAATCGAGGCTCCAAAAATTGTTGGAATTATCTTTTTCTGCCTGTATCTCTCATAAACATACATATACATAGACCTACTTTGCACTCCCCAAGAGAGATTAGTTCACTAAACTTTTTTAACTGGGCACTACAAGGCACTTTAAGAGTTTGAAACCTCCGGCCTACATGGTTGAGGACTATGACATTTGAAGTAGAAGGTAATGAATGGAGAGGTATTGATTTTAAAAGCTCAAGATAGAGACGACTGTTGAAATGTAACTGAGGCCCTTTGCGTCAATGGGCGTAGGAAAAGATGATATATATATATATATATATATATATATATATATATATATATATATATATATATATATATATATATATATATTCAAGATGTATGTATTCATTAGGTTACTAATAGAATGTATATCATTAATACAATATGCTTGCAATGGGTGTTACAGTGCAAGCAATTTTTACTCTAAATCAGAGGACCTTCTATTCAAGGACTTAATTATAGGATATGCGCCTTCATTGGAAGATGAGACTTTCATCCTGATAGCAGTTTCAATCTCAATTTAATCCCTGTGGAATTCATGGCAAAGCAGATAGTTCCCTGCTTGCACATCTGCATGGGGAGAAAATTACAATATGACAGTGTTTTGATTTTTACAGTCCCTACACTATATCAGTATTGCGAAATTCTAAGTTACATAGTTTAAAATGTGTTTGTTTATGGTGCCAATGGCAAAATGTATGACTGGGGATATGTTGAAGAAGGAAAGAGTGAAATTTTGTAAAATAGAGCTACTAGAGTTGTAGAGCAATCTGTGTATAAATGGAGTTAACTGACTGATGTAGGGTAACCATTGTAATGTCAGGAATATTTTGTTGAATACAATTATGCTAGATAAATGATTTTGTGGTAGAAGTAGAAGTTATGATAGTGAGCATATAGGCTCGCTTCACACGAGCGGATATTTTCCGTACGAAAATATTTCCGCTCGTTAGGAGGCATGTCTTCCAACGACAGGATTTTCAATAGAGCTGCCTCGTAGTTTCTATAAGCCGATTCTGTGGGACCACGCAGATTAGCAGTGCATGCGGCTAATGTATAACTGCCGCTCGGAAATTCTTAAGCCGCTAGACTCGAACCGCGTGGATTAGCAGTGCCGCTGGCCGCTCGGAAGAATTTCCGAGCGGCCAGCGTGTGAAGGTCATCATTGATCGTCATGGATTTCTAATTCGTGCGGACAAACCGCATGGCATCAATATATACAGTATATATGGGCATATATTTATACACAGCTTATATGGGCATATATTTATACACGTATATATATATCTATATATATATAAATATGTATATGTATATATATATATATATATATATATATATATATATATATATATACTCATCATTTTTATACATACACACATATATATAAATGTATATATATATATATATATATATATATATATATATATATATATATATATATATATATATATACATACATACATACATACACATATATCAAGCAAACTAGATATTAATATTCCTCAGTTTTCCATTCCCCCTATCCATAATTATCTCCTACTTCTCGTAACGATTTAAATTCTTTTTTTATTACTAAATTTGCATATCCTTTGATATCAGCGTGTCCACCTTCCATCTTCTTGTCATCTCTCTTTATGTTATTCTCTTTTCTCTTCCTTTCCTCTATCTCTCTCTCAGTAATTACCTGTTAGCGTCCCCTTTCACTTCTCTCGTCATTAGCGTCGCTTCCCACTTCTCCTTCTCCCTTTATTCAGGTGCTGGTGTTTATTTACTGTTTCACCTATTTGCATTATCTATGATTTTACTCTTGATAACCTCTTGTTTATTTTGAATATGTTACTGGAGACTAGATTGACTGTTATTATATATTCTTTAGATTGTTGTTACTTTTGAATTTTATAGGTATTATAATTATTACATTTTGCACACACGCACACACAGCTTCTGGTTTGCCGGGGAATTGAACTAGGGTCCAAGAAACTGAGTTGCTAAGTCATATGAACCTCAGTTTCGTGGCCCCGGGTTCGATTCCCCGGTCGACCAGAATATATCTTTGCATTGATTCTCCCTTGGGTCTCTTATCCCGAGGTAGAGAGAATCCAGATATTATGAGGAGTGTTATATATATATATATATATATATATATATATATATATATATATATATATATATATGTATATATATTTATGTAAAAATTGATATATGTGTTTATGTATATGTATATATGTATGTATATATAGATATTTATATATATATATATATATACATATATATATATATATATATATATATATATATATATATATATATATATCTCCATGTTGCTCTCTTTCTATCTCTTCGTTTTATTCCCATCATTATTCTTTCCATAGCTCTCTGAGTTGTAACTAGCTCATGTTCTAAGCCAGTAATGCTCTAAGTTTCTGATACACAAGTTAAGGCTGGTAAGACCACGTGATTAGTATTTTTAAGAGAAAGTGTCATTTTACTTGTCATAATCCTATTTTGTTTACCATAAGCTATCCATCTCATGCTTATCCTTTTGATTTCGGTCTCGTGTCCACGGGAAACAATTACTGTCTCTCTTAAGTACGTATATTCATTAACAAACTTTAGAGGTTCGTCCGTAACTCTTGTTTTCTCTGTCCATTTTCAT
>NC_090752.1:65682354-65689854 GCF_036898095.1 Palaemon carinicauda | reverse complement strand
TCTGTTGTTTTATAAAAATAAAACTTAAAAACCATTAAGATGTATTCAGTTAATCCATTTAAATACATCTGAAAACAACTCATACTCAAATGTGTGCTTAAGACAGTAGCACACCAATAAATGGTGGCAGCGATTAAACTCTAAGACAGCGGTTAAACTCTAAGAATTAGAGAAATATCTTCAAGACTTCAAAATAATAGCTGTAAAACCAGAGAAATATCTTCAAGACTTCAAAATAAAAGCTGTAAAACCTGATAAAGATCTTCAAGAACTCAACATTATCTACAAGAATCTACAATTTTGATTAAGTCCAACGGAAAAGCTAACATCAACATATGTTAGTATACAACTTGAATCTTCAATCAACATCCTAGGAAACCCAAGGACTGGCGTTCAACAATTGCAAGACATATCCAGGAAGAACTACATTCAACAAGAAACTAGAACGAGACATCGCTAACAAAACATCAAGAGAGAGAGAGAGAGAGAGAGGACGTGTCGACTTCATATATAAGCTAAGTACAGACGTTTTTGTATTCATTTCAGTTTGGGCAGTGAAGTGTAGTTATCACAAGTCGTTAGTCAATTATTACTGGGGTGAGTGAATTCCTAAACTTTGTTATAAGAAACTCCGAATTCTCATTTAGAATTTTTCTTTCTTTGTTCTAATTCCTTTTTCTTTCAGAAACTCTTGGGGGGAAATGTTTTGGGATTAGTAACATTGTTGGGGGAATTTTATTATACATATGCGTTTACGCAGTGGGCGTCTGTACTCATATAGATATTTTGATAGGATTGAAAGGGGTCAAAGAGATAGGAAAAAAAAAAAAAAATACAGCAGTCATGGCTCCTCCTGTCAGCCCTACCCCTGGACCTAGTGGTGTAGGCCAGGCTAATCCTCCTCCAATTGTGACGCTTGTAAATGCCAGGTCAGCAATCCTTCCTTTTCAAGGTCGTGTCAACGGGTTCTTGCCACAAAATGTGGAGTCATGGATTTCATCCGTTGATGCCCATTTAAATGCCAAACAAATCGTAGATCCTTTTGTACAATTACAAGAAGCTAAAAGTTTTATAGATTTTTCTAAGGGGGATGCGAGTGCGTATTTAAGAGGTGTTTCATTTCAAGAAGCAGTTACTTGGGATGATTTCAAAGTTAGGTTACGCGCGATTTATGGGGGTGAGGAAGCTTTGGATGTAGTGTTAACGTTACGAAATACACTTAATCAAGCCACTATGAATCGGCTTAATGTTATTGAGAGAGCAGCTCTCATAGCTGATAGGCTTAACGAATATCAGGACATTTTAGGTAATTCCACTTGGGTTACTAACGATAACATCTCCGTGAAAGATTTTTTACGATTAATGTATTTAACTTGCATGACACTTATGTTGCCAGAAGCTTTAGTGCGGTGCTTTGATAAGAAGTTAATGCCTGCAAGTACGGAATTGGATGTCTATAAACAGATAAAGAAACACATGTCCAAGTGTCCAGATCTCGATCCCGTGTTAACTCAAGTTTTTGCTAAGAATGAAACAAAACCACAAACAGTGAACGTAATTAACAGTCCAGTAGCGGGAGTGACGTGTTACAACTGCAAACGTCAAGGTCACATAAGCGCAGACTGTAGAACGAAATTTTGTTCAGTTCACAACACAGCATCACATTCTTATAGTCAATGTTACGCGCGTAAGACACAACAATATCCTAGAAATACACAGTCAATTCCACAGTCAGTTCCATATGGAAATAAAAAGAAAAATCCTCATTTTAACAATAAGAAGAAACAACAAAAAGTCAATGCAGTTCAGAGTCCGAAACAAACAAACACTTCTTCAAATATCGCTGAGCCTGGGCCGTCAAACCAGACCTCGCAAAGTCAGCCTAATTTTCAGAATGTGCAGAGCAAAGCAAATACCACATAGTTAACTCTAGAGGGGAAGAGAGTGATGTTGGGTCAAGGTCATTCTTGTCAACATCAATAGTATTGAATAATCAATTTAATGTTTTATCAGATAATTGTGAGACAATAGATTTTCCTATGAAACACACGGCCGAATTAAGTAAAACAGTGCATGCTCCCGTAGATTTGCAACGAATTCATACAATAATAAGCCAAAATGAGTTACGGCCAACCTTATATGCTGTAAATTTAGAACACAAATCCTTTACGTTATTTTTTGACTCTGGTAGTCCACGTAATATTATGGATTTGAAGACGCATCATTTGTTGTTTTCGAACTTTCCGATTGAAAAATCAGGAATCAGACTTTCAGGTATAGGAAATAATGAATTAAACGTCATAGGCATAACTCATATTCAGTTCAGAGTCGGTAATCGCACGTTTGCCGATACATTTGTTGTTGTAAGAAACATTAATATGTATCCAGCTGTAATTATAGGATACCCATCTATGGGAAATCAAAACATTATCTTAGCTCCTGCCAAGCACGGCGTGTATATCAAAGGGAAATTCTATAAGTCTTCTAATACCTTAAAGTCAGTTTTGGATAAAAAGGAGACGACAAATGTAACCGTAACGTACGTTGAAGAACCAATAACTTGTCTCACTAATAAAGAAATAATATACGCGACCCAGCAGAATTCTCGTTCACCCGTAATATCATCTTGCACGCAATATATCGAACCAAACATACCTTCGAATTTAATAGTGCAAATAAAGAAAACACTACCGGGATCTGAAACATTAATCCTTTCCGATACTTTGAAAACCAACGGATTGTCTGTCACACAAGCTATTTATACAGTAGGCTCACATCAGCAATGTAATATCGAAGTCTGTAATCATTTAAATAACACTTTAGTAATTCACAAAAATCAACATATCTTGGATGTAGAAGTTTATAAACATCGTATTCTTACCGTTGCTGAAATCAATCACTCTCAATCAGTTGCGGATGAATCCCTTTTGCGATCTATTAAAAATAAAATCAGTAAGGACATTCAAGACGAAGAAATTCAGTAGAAAATTTTTGAACTTTTAACTAAATATACAGATGTCTTTTCCACTACGGATGGATCCCTAGGAAAAACAGATGTGATCGAGCATCAAATAAGGTTAAAAGACAAACAGAAAATTATATATGTACCCTCGTACAGACTCCCTATGAAATTCCAGAATGAAATAAATGATGAAGTAGGTAAAATGTTAGAGGAAGGAGTCATTAGAAAATCAAATAGCCCTTATAATTTTCCTTTAATAGTTGTACCGAAAAAAGATCGAACATGGCGTATCTGCGTCGACTTTCGTCGTCTAAACGAGGAAACGATCCCTGATCGATTCCCATTGCCATGTACTGACGATATTTTGTCTTTGTTAGGTCAGAATAAATATTTTACCAGTTTGGACTTACTTAAAGGCTTTCACCAGATATCATTAGAAGAAGATAGTATCCCATACACAGCCTTCAGCACAGCCAGGGAACATTATGAATTTTTACGGATGCCTTTTGGTTTACGTTGTGCTCCTATAACATTTACAAGAATGATTAACATAGTGTTTGGAGACTTGTTAAGGGATATATTGCATGCCTATATGGATGATCTTGTAATCTTTTCCAACACCTTAGAAGAACATCTACGTAAGTTAGAACTAGTACTACAGAGATTAAGACAACATAACTTAAGGGTAAAGATTAGTAAGTGTGAATTTTTCAAAACAATTGATATATTTGGGTTTCATGGTGTCAAGCCAAGGTCTTAAAGTAGTCCATGATAAGGTGTCGGCTATACGTAATTTTCCCATACCTACTAATGTCAAGGGAATACAGCAATTTCTGGGTTGTAGTGGATATTACAGGCGTTTTATACGCAACTATTCAATAATAGCCGCTCCTTTAACTGATCTTACGAAGAAGGGCGTAGATTTCATATGGTCTGAGCAACATCAACAGGCGTTTAATACTTTGAAAGATGAACTGTGTAGTTCTCCTATCTTAAAATTTCCTGACTTCAGTAAGGAATTCTTCATTGCAACAGACGCCTCAGACTTAGGAGTAGGAGGGGTATTGCTTCAGCAATATGATAAACAGTTTTTCCCGATAGCTTTCTATTCTCGAAAATTGAGAACTTCCGAAAGTAAGTATGCAGTAATAGACAAGGAAGGACTAGCTATTGTTAATTCGCTAGTGCATTTTAAGTTCATAATTTACGGTTATCCCGTTAAGGTTCTTACTGACCATAAACCACTAACAGAGTTCTTTAAAGGCTTCAATCACAGCCCTAAACGAACTCGGTGGCATTTAATCATTCAAGATTTTGGCGCAAGAATCGGGTATTTACCTGGGAAAGCAAATATCATTGCGGATGCATTATCACGCAACCCCGTGTCATCTTGTACGGAGCCTTTAGCTGAATTAATAGATATATCAACATCCATGCCTATTGTAAAAACAATATCTGAACAAGAAGATTTAGGCTGGAGTGCTGAATTGTTACAGACTGAGCAAAGGAAAGATCAGAAAATAGAAACAATTATAAATGCTTTGAAAGGCAATCATAAAGAAAAGGAATATATAAAGTATAAGCAGCAGAATTATGTAATCAAAGATAATATTCTGTGTAGGACTGTGACAAGGAAAACCCGCAATACACCACATGTAACTAACAACCAGGTAGTAGTACCAAACTCACTTATTTCCACTGTCCTGAATTGGTTGCATTCAAATCCATTACATGGACACCCTGGGTTCTCATTAATGTCACAGAAAGCCAAATCATTGTTTTATTGGCATACAATGCTTACAGATATAAAAAGACACATAGCTAATTGTCGCACATGTCAGGAAAACAAAGGGCATACGAAAACACCTGTCAGCCTAGGAGCTTATCCTGTTCCCTATCAACCCTTTGAAAGAATACATTTAGATTTGTTAACAGGATTTTACGAGTCAGACAGAGGAAATAAGCACCTCTTAGTAATTATAGATGCTTTACCTCGATATACAGAACTAATAGCGCTTAAAACTAAAACTGCGATTGAATGCGCTAGGAAGTTTTACGAGTGTTACATTTGTAAACATGGAATTCCACACATGATAATCTCAGACTCGGGTGGTGAATTTAATAATCACTTTCTTACCTCATTGTGTGAATTCCTCAACATAAAGAAGATTAATACCATGATATATCACCCAGAGTCGAATGGGCTAGTGGAAAGAGCAAATAGGAAGATATTAAATATATTGAGGGTAACACTAGGGGGATCAGACCCCAACTGGGATATTGCAATACCGGCGGCACTGAGTACTCTGAATCATTCATATCATATATCAATTAAAATGTCACCGCATGAAGCATTGTATGGTACCCCAGTTAGAACACCTTTCCATGTATTAACGCCTACAACTAATCTATCAAATCCTTTAAAAGAATGTATAAATGCAAGTATAAGTCGATATGATATCCTTCGAAAGAATTTAGAAGAATCACAAATCATAATGAAAAGGAATCATGATAAAATAGAGAAACCAACTAAAACATATACCGTGGGTGATAACATCTATATTCAAATCAATGTCAGAAAAGGGCTCAACTATAAACTAACACCTAAGTTTGAAGGCCCATTTAACATTTTGGAAACATTAACGGCCAATAGGTTTAGAATTCAAAACGTAACCCAACCCACGGATGAGAGAATAGTACCATTGTCTCACATAAGAAATTAAAAAGAAAAGAGAGGAAAAGAAGTGAGGAAAAATTTTATTTTGTGTGACTAAAAGTTTTCTTTTTAATACAGGAGTAATTACATATATTTTTTCTCGTTACAGGTTTCCAAGATGAATTTTTTGTTGTTGGGAGTGATATTGTTCGCTCAGACATTTTTCTCGTATGGGATGAGTTCTAAGACTAAAAATATATATTTTAAATATGGCAATATAGTTGAAAGACAAGAAGACATTTTTATTACATCAACAACGTAATTGTCGAAGTGCATATGCAAGCAATTTTTCTTCAAGAGAATGATGTCACTAGCTTAAGAACCGCCATTTCAAGGTTTTCTGCATCATTGGATGAGTTGCATAGAAGACATTTTCATTTGACTACTAAGAGTTTGCTTGGATCAACATTAAAAGTTGCAGAGATGCTATCTGATGACTTGAAAAATAAGACTGGCGAGACAGGATCTTTGGCTTATGACCTTTTGATGTGGACTGTAGGACACGAACATAAAGAAAGACGGAATCCGTTCATTTATGCTGCATTAAGCATCTTTGGGTCTGTTGCAAGTTTAGGTTTAGGAATTTCCAATCGTCTTAAAATTAGTAATCAAAATAAGAAAATTGAGTTCTTGACTCATAAAGATGAATTGATTATGTCAGAACTAAGGGATCAGTTAGCTTCAATCAATAAAATTATGGATTTGTTAAATGAACATTCAGATAATATCGTTCAAATTATGGAAGTACAGGATTTGTTGGCAACATTAACGTATTATGATTCAAAGATAGATCACATACATAACAGAATTGCACATTTCATTGAGAAATCCAAGGATTATGTAGAAGCTATCACGTTAGCAACTAAAGGTGTATTGTCGCCCCATTTGTTGCCTATACGTTACTTAAAATTAGTTCTGGAGAACGGAAGGGATAAACTAGGCTATGTTCCTTTGTTAGACGAACATAGGTTAGAATTTTATTACAGCCTAATTACAGTAAACGTAGATAATAACAAGATTAGGATTACAATTCCCTTTGATTCTTCTGATGCCTGGCAATCTTACAGGATATCACCATTTCCGACTTTCATGACGAATCACTCAAATCCAGTAATATCCAGTTTGACAGGACACGTATTGATTTCCCCAGACAAGGAAACATATACGGTCATTAAAGACTTAAATCAATTAACTCACTGTTCAGACGCAATGGATAGAAAAATATGTACAGCTGACTCATTTGAATTCCGTAAAAACTTAATGGATTCATGCGAGTTAGGTATAGTGCTAGACGGTGCTCTCTCCCATACAAGTGAAGATTGTCTGGATAAGCTTTATCCCTTTGACAATAAAGAATTCAATTGCAGACTAAATAATGGCTCGTGGATACGATACGACAAGGACGGCTTCAATGTATCATGCCCTGACGGATCCACATCCTTCACCCACATCTTCGTCGCAGCAGATGGTTGTATCGGGACTTCCCCGAATTCCATGGTGACTGGCCTACGGACAATCATCAGAGAACGAGCCTACTTTGCGAACTTCACGTGGACCTCTACAATGCCAGCACTTCCTCTCCCATACAACGGCCGTGTGGCAAAGCGGTTGATGAAACTTACCGAAAAGGACCACCTGTCACCGACTTATGAAGAAATTCTTCACCCCATAATACTGGCTAGTTTGTGTTTCACGGTGATGATATTTATCGCCGTGAACATCCTTGTTTGGCGTAGGTTACGGCACAGCAAGCAGCTACAAAGGAATGAGTTGCATAGCCCTGACAATACCCCCTATTTAATCCAGTTCAAAGCTGTATGAG
>NC_090752.1:65652354-65672354 GCF_036898095.1 Palaemon carinicauda | reverse complement strand
GTAGCAATGAATGAGGAATATAGCAAATCTACTCTTACTGTCTGGTAAGATTTAATTTTTTCTTTTATCAATTTTTTTTGTTGGGGGGGGGGGGGGGGGAGATGAACTTTGCGGCTAGAAAAAGGTAGAAAAATGTCAAGATTGATATTGTCAACTAAAGTAATGCGATGGGCATTGCATTTTCAATTATTTTGTATCAATGTATGAGGCATATCATACATCAATTCTTACTCTTTGATAGAATTTGATTTTCCTTTATCAATATGTCAACTTTTTCCAGAGGGTGGGATGGGGGGGGGGGGATGGTTGGTTGTTGGAGCGTGGAGACAGGTAGCCAAATGTCAAGAGTGATGTTATCAACTACATTGATGTGATGAACATTTCCCTTTTTCAATTATTTTATAGCAATGAATGAGATCAAATTTAATTATTTTTAATTCAAATTAATGTGATGAACATTGCATTTTTGATCATTTTGTAGAAATGAATGAGATCAAATTTAATTATTTTTAATTCAAATTAATGTGATGAACATTGCATTTTTAATCATTTTGTAGAAATGAATGAGATCAAATTTAAATATTTTTAATTCAAATTAATGTGATGAACATTGCATTTTTAATCATTTTGTAGAAATGAATGAGATCAAATTTAAATATTTTTAATTCAAATTAATGTGATGAACATTGCATTTTTAATCATTTTGTAGAAATGAATGAGATCAAATTTAAATATTTTTAATTCAAATTAATGTGATGAACATTGCATTTTTAATCATTTTGTAGAAATGAATGAGATCAAATTTAAATATTTTTAATTCAAATTAATGTGATGAACATTGCATTTTTAATCATTTTGTAGAAATGAATGAGATCAAATTTAATTATTTTTAATTCAAATTAATGTGATGAACAATGCATTTTTAATCATTTTGTAGAAATGAATGAGATCAAATTTAATTATTTTTAATTCAAATTAATGTGATGAACAATGCATTTTTAATCATCTTGTAGAAATGAATGAGATCAAATTTAATTATTTTTAATTCAAATTAATGTGATGAACATTGCATTTTTAATCATCTTGAAGAAATGAAGGAGATCAAATTTAATTATTTTTAATTCAAATTAACCCTGGATAGGTACGGTCCTCGGACACCCCTTTAAGGGTATACTCGGACGCGAACGACCCCGACGCCAAAAAAAATTCTTGAAAAATCAGTTTTTGCAGTAACCTCCTTTTTTCTTTTGCCAAAAAAAACTTCAATGAATGCTTAAAACAACTGTATAGATAAATACTACTCATCTGCAGAAAAACTATTTATTATAAATATTTTAAAAAATTAAGTAGAAAAAAAAAAAGACCTGACATAAAAATTCATAAAAAAAAAGTTTATACATATATACACAAATCCTTTTAGGAATTGATTCTTGAATGTTTAGGACACATCTTGATGTATTTTGGATGAAGTCAGACCCATGGAGGTGAAGATCTGAAATGAGAAAAAAAGGGTAACTTTTTTTGGCCAAAAAAATTTGTCCAAATTTCATGAATTTTTTTGGGTACCCAAATGAAATAGGAAGTGGCTAATTTTTTTAGGGAATAAACATATGTTATCCTAAAATAGAAATATGTAAAAAAATCTTCATTATTTTGTAAATTACATTTATATCAGGGGCCATATCTAAAGGTAATTTTTTGAGTACTTAGAAATTCCGTAAAAAAAGACATATATTTAATATATAATATGATATTTATGCAGGTAAAAATATACCAAAATATCACAAATTCTATAGGGAACAAGAATATATATAGATAGGGCAGCTTACGCTTCGGATATGTCCACAAAATGGCCGCCAACCACACTGACTCAGACTCCCTAATCTGCCACTTGAAATGTAGGAAGGGTATGTCAATTTCAAGGTGTTATTTACTAATCTAATTATTATTGGATATGCATAAAAATTGTATGGTGGGTTGCTGGATAATTGTCGATTATTTTACGAATATAAAATTAAAATTCTGACCCAAAAAAATTTTTTTGAAGGGAAATAAAATCGAAAAAAAAAAATGTAAAACAATATTTTAGCTAAAAAAATTTGATGATATTCAATCAAAAAAAAAGTAAACAAAATTTTCCGACAAATAAACATCTAGAGGAATCATTACTCTGTGATAGTTCCTTAGTACGTAGTAATTTTGAAAGAATTGGGAAAAAACGAAAAAATGGCAATCACAGGAAAATCGAACACATACCTATATATACGCCATATCTGGCTAAAAAAAGAAGATAGGCATGGGTAGCCAGATCATCTAGAAACACTTTCCAACACTATAAAATTATAAGTTTTGCGACACTACTTGCCAATTCCTTACGGTAACATGACTAAGCAAAAAAATGCAAAACAAATAAAAAGGGGCACTCGTGGAAAAATTGCCATTCTAATATACGGCATTTCAGAAAAAAAAAATTTCAGCCACGTGCTAGGCAAACCATCAAGGCATATTTTCCGACAAATACACATATAAATGAAATATTACTCTGTGATAGTTCCTTAGTACGTAGTAATTTTGAAAGAAATGGGAAAAAACGAAAAAATGGCAATCACAGGAAAATCGAACACATACTTATATATACGCCATATCTGGCTAAAAAAAAAATAGGCATGGGTAGCCAGATCATCTAAAAACACTTTCCAACACTATAAAAATATAAGTTTTGCGACACTACTTGCCAATTCCTTACGGTAACATGACTAAGCAAAAAAATGCAAAACAAATAATAAGGGGCACTCGCGGAAAAATGCCCAACATTCTAATATACGGCATCTCAGATAAAAAAAAAAGACATGCACGTGTTAGCCCAACCATCAAGGCACACATTCTAACACATAAACATGAAAAAAAAATCAATAATATACGGAAATTCCTTACTACGTAGTAAATTTTTACAAATATTGAAAAAAAACAGAAATTGGCAACCGCAGTTAAATACCCAATATACCAATAACTACGTCGTATCTGACAAAAACAAAATCACGCATGGGTAGCCAGATCATCTAGACACACTTTCCAACACTAAAAAAGCAAAAGTTTTACGACACTATTTCGCAATATCTTACGGAAAATTGACTTGGCAAAAAAATGAAAAAAAAGGAAAAAGGGACACTCGCGGTAAAATGCCCGACATTCTAATATACGACATCTCAGATAAAAAAAAAGACATGCACGTGTTAGCCCAACCATCAAGGCACACTTTCTAACACATAAACATGAAAAAAAAATGAATAATATACGGCAATTCCTTACTACGTAGTAATTTTTACAAATATTGAAAAAAAACAGAAATTGGTAACCGCAGTTAAATACCCAATATACCAATAACTACGTCGTATCTGACAAAAACAAAGTCATGCATGGGTAGCCAGATCATCTAGACACACTTTCCAACACTAAACAAGCAAAAGTTTTACGACACTATTTGGCAATATCTTACGGAAAAATGACTTGGCAAAAAAATGAAAAAAAATGAAAAAGGGGCACTCGCGGTAAAATGGTCCTCGTGGTGATGAACGACATTTTAACTAAAAAAAAAAACATGCACATGGTAGCCAAACAATCCACCAAGACTTTCCACAACTGATAACCTATACAAGTTGCACCATTCTACGACAATTTCATAATACGTAATAACTTTGATAATTATGCAAACTACCCTAGAAGGGTAAACTCGGACGCGAACGACCCCGACGCGTCTCAGAAATCGGGGAAGGAGTACAGCTACAGCAATGCACATCTGGACACTACTAGAGCGTGTAGGGGAGACACCTCCTGCAGGTCGATCACCCACAAATTCAGTCACGGGGGTGAGTCACGTGAGAAAAACCTGTTTTTTTTTTACGCTCGGGGTCGCAAACGACCCACCGTACCTATCCAGGGTTAATGTGATGAACATTGCATTTTTAATCATCTTGAAGAAATGAAGGAGATCAAATTTAATTATTTTTAATTCAAATTAATGTGATGAACATTGCATTTTTAATCATCTTGAAGAAATGAAGGAGATCAAATTTAATTATTTTTAATTCAAATTAATGTGATGAACATTGCATTTTTAATCATTTTGTAGAAATGAATTAGATCAAATTTAATTATTTTTTATTCAAATTAATGTGATGAACGATGCATTTTTAATCATTTTGTAGAAATGAATGAGACCAAAATTAATCATTTTTAATTCAAATTAATGTGATGAACAATGCATTTTTAATCATTTTGTAGAAATGAATGAGATCAAATTTAATCATTTTTAATTCAAATTAATGTGATGAACAATGCATTTTTAATTATTCTGTAGAAATGAATGAGATCAAATTTAATTATTTTTTATTCAAATTAATGTGATGAACATTGCATTTTTAATCATTTTGTAGAAATGAATGAGATCAAATTTAATTATTTTTAATTCAAATTAATGTGATGAACATTGCATTTTTAATCATTTTGTAGAAATGAATTAGATTAAATTTAATTATTTTTAATTCAAATTAATGTGGTGAACAATGCATTTTTAATGATTTTGTCGAAATGAATGAGATCAAATTTAATCATTTTTAATTTAAATTAATGTGATGAACATTGCATTTTTAATAATTTTGTAGAAATGAATGAGATCAAATTTAATTATTTTTGATTCAAATTAATGTGGTGAACAATGCATTTTTAATCATTTTGTAGAAATGAATTAGATTAAATTTAATTATTTTTAATTCAAATTAATGTGGTGAACATTGCATTTTTAATCATTTTGTAGAAATGAAGGAGATCAAATTTAATTATTTCCAATTCAAATTAATGTGATGAACAATCCATTTTTAATTATTTTGTCGAAATGAATGAGATTAAATGTATTTTTTTTTGGTATTAAAATTTAAACTTTATTTTTTTTTCGGGGGTTGGTGAGGGGCTAGCATTGTGCTTGGGGACAGGTAGCCAATGTAATGAGGAAGGAATGTCGATTCCCCATCGTCCTTGCAATTGCATGCAATAGTAAACTGAAATTACCAACGTTTATTATGATTTATGACTAATAACGTTTCATGGTCTTACACGAAACCTTTCAAGGGTGTTTTTCTCAACATTCCACTGTTTTAATCATAATGATAAACCAGGTGTAGTTCCTTCATCAATTTCCGTCTGCAGGATGCATTGGACACGAGAATTCTTAACTAATATTCCATATTTCTTTAGTTTTTCGTTGGGTTGCTATGATTATTATTCACTTCACGCGTCATGATAAAACCTTTATTGGGATTTATGGCTAATAAAGTTTTATTACCTTACGAGGAACCTAACTTATAGGGAAAAAAATCTTTGGAATACTTTGGTCCAACTATTCGAAGTTTTTTGTTTTTTGTTTTTTGTTGCCCGACTTGTGACGAAAGCAGACACGTAATTACTGGAGTATTGTTCGAATGCCTACTCATACGAAGAGAGAGAGAGAGAGAGAGAGAGAGAGAGAGAGAGAGAGAGAGAGAGAGAGAGAGAGAGAGAGAGAGAGAGAGGTTGTAAAACTGATCCACGAATTCAAATTAACAGAGACGTATCAGGAATGAAAATATCTCGATGAAATACCATTAAGCTTTGGTGAAATGTCATTTTAATTGATGATGTTTTCACATATATTCCTTTCCTGGGGGGGGGGGGGGGGGCACTATAACAGGTTGAAAGGGTTTGGGTATCTGCCATGACCAGTGAAGCTGTAATAGTCAGGGCCACCCATGCCAGGTTTGTTTCTGTGAGGGATCAGACTAAAATCTCCCACCATCACCAATCCGCACCGGCTGGCGTGGTGATGAAAACTGGCCAAACCCTTTTGGTAACGTTCTTGCCTGGTGATCGCCACACTTGGGTTCGAGTCCCGTTTAAACTCGTTAGTTCCTATAGTCGCTGCAACCTCATCATCCTTGTGAGCTAAGGATGAAGATTTTGGGGAAGACTATTGGTCTATCTACTGAGTCATCAACAGTCATTGCCTGGCCCTCCCTGGTCCTATCTCTAGGGTATTGTCCTGCAAGCTAGGCCAGTGTCACTGTCATTTGCCCTGCCATTCATGACCGACCTTTAAACAGGAATAAGGACTTGTGTGAGGCCTTCGTCTTACAGGGGAGTAAAAATGGCGCATTTGTTGCTGTGCTTAATAATAATAAATCCCTGTGTAAGGTATTCATCCTCATTATAAATCAATTTGCGTTTGATTCTACGTGAAACAAAACTTATATCCTCTTTCTTTTTGGGTTTTATTATTTTAAAAAATTGGCAATTCGCGCCCTAGTACCAAAAAAAATCATTATAATCTATTATTAAGAATAACAGAATGGGTCCCAAGTGATTGCAAAAGAAGCAGAGAAAGGAAGAGAAGACGATGGATTGCCGAAACAAGAAAGTTTGCGGGCTCGGGCTGACATAGTAAGACCATAAATAAACGCATGTGGAAAGACATGTCTGAGGCTTTTGTTCTGCACTGGACTAGTAACGGATGATGATGATGATGATGATGTATACTTTACAAATGTCTCCGTAACCATTTTTCAAAATAGCCTCCGGTCCTTGAATCCAAAATCAAACAGACGCAGGTAGGAAGACGTGTCTGAGGCCTTTGTTCTGCACTGATGATGATGATGTATACTTTACAAATGTCTCCGTAACCATTTTACAGAATTGCCTCCTGTACTTGAAGCCCAAATCGTAAGATGCTGATCTAAATCCTGTAATCTTTTATCAAGTGTACAGGGCCCAGCATCCCATCTCATCTATCGTCGTCTCCTGTGGCTCATCAGCATCTTAATCTCCAATTACAAGTTTCAGCATCAAATCAGCATAAAATAGAGATGCTGGAGAAGAGATGAGACTAGCTTCCAGTGGGATGAAATTTGATGATGTCACTGAGATGAACTTTACCTTGATTCTCTCTCTCTCTCTCTCTCTCTCTCTCTCTCTCTCTCTCTCTCTCTCTCTCTCTCTCTCTCTCTCTCTCTCTCTCTCTCTCTCTCTCTCTCTCTATATATATATATATATATATATATACATACATATATTTATATATGTATATTTATATGTTTATTTGTTTGTTGTATAAAACAAATTGTCAAATCTAGAATAACTTCAGAGCAATTCAGTTGATTCAATTTTTTGATGAAATTCCAATATCACTTAGATATTGCCTCTCTCTCTCTCTCTCTCTCTCTCTCTCTCTCTCTCTCTCTCTCTCTCTCTCTCTCTCTCTCTCTCTCTCTCTCTCTCTCTCTCGTGCTTTTTGTAGGCTTTAAAGAAAAGCTAAGATCTCTCACCAGTATCCAACAATGTGGACACCAGTTTTGGCTTGTTGACTTTCTCAACATTTTTTGTAATAGCCAATATTTGCAGACAGGTAGAGTGAGTTTTTTATATTTCTTTTAGTAATTGAATTATTAATGTTATTATCAAATCATGGCATTCTTGTTGTGCTGTTGGTGGTCATGAGGTAAAAATTACAAACTGATATATGCAGTAATTAAGAATTAATTTCTTTCATCGTAAACGAATGGTTGCAAATACTAATATTTTATCATTATTATTATTATTATTATTATTATTATTATTATTACTTGCGATTTTGATCGACCTCCGAGTTAATATACAAATAATATCCTGAAGCAAAAGGTAAAGGTTTAAAGGCCGCTCATGAATGGCAGAAGCAAGGGACAGTAACATTCCCCTAGCAAGCAGGACAAAGTGGCATTGCACTATGGAGTAGGACAATCCCTATAGACTGAACATATTTACATATGATCAGCGCCCAAGCCCCCTCTCCACCCAAGCTAGGACCAAGGAGAGCCAGGCAATGGCTGCTGAGGACTTAGCAGATAGACCTATAGGCTCCTTCAAACCCCCCATTCTTAGCATTCTTAGCTCACAATGATGGCGAGGGTGCAATAACCAAAGAAACTAACGAGTTAGACTGACCATATATACATTTGGTCAGCGCCCAAGTTCCCTCTCCACCCGTGCTAGGACCAAGGAGGGCCAGGCAATGGCTGCTGATGACTCAGCAGATAGACCTATAGGCTCCTCCAAACACCCCCTTCTTAGCATTCTTAGCTCACAATGATATCGAGGTTGTAGCGACCAAAGAAACTAATAAGTTTTAGCGGGACTCGAACCCAAACCTGGCATTCACCAGTCAGGGACGTTACCACATCGGCCACCATAAAAGAGGATTTGAGATGAATCTGTAAAACTATGATAAAATTCATTCACTCATTCCCAGATAAACTATAACGGGGTATTACGGGGCAAAAAATAAAAGATATATATATATATATATATATATATATATATATATATATATATATATATATATTCAAATAATACACGAATCACATTATAGGTCGAGGCATTTTGTGGACGGGCATTGAGCCTACCAGATTAATTAGCTGGATGTTTATTGCAGAGAGTTTCGCTTTCATCTCCATAATTTTCATTAGGGCCAAATTAATGTCTGTGAACATCAAAGGTAGATATTTGGGGGTCAATTTTAAATGTAGTCTCACCATTAGCATTTTTTGATGAAGTAATGATACCAAAATTATTGCCATTATTACAAAATAAATTGGCTTTATATTTTTTCTTTCGCGGGGCTATAGATATATAGTAATTACTCAAAAATGTTACTGTAATATGAAATTATATTTATTAGAAAAAACTGTGATTTGTCTGTGTGTAAAAAGGGGAATGCACAGACTCTTGTTCTTAAAATGATTTTAAGTGGGTGTTATTTACACAAATGTAATCAGCGTATACAACAACAGCAACAAAAACAACAACAACAGAAAAAGAAAAAATCCGTAAAATCCTGGTATAAATGTTGCCAGATATTTAACGTTTAGAAAACGAATATATTGACGTAAAGGAGTGATATTACGGTCACCAACCCGTAAAAGATAATATCAACATAGGGTAAAATTACGGTCACCTGTATTTTACTGAAATACGGCCGAGAACAGTGTATTTTTACGGAGAATATCTAATTAAGATTACGATTTTTAACAGTGTGTGTGTGTGTGTGTGTGTGTGTGTGTGTGTGTGTGTGTGTGTGTGTGGACTGCATCCCTAAAAGGAGGAATGCACACACTTGACCTTAAAATCCTTTAAAATAGGTATTGTTTACACTAATGTTATCAGCGTATACAAAAACAGCAACAAAAACACCAAAAAAATGCGGCAATTTCCAGTGTAAATCAGCGTATAAAACAACAGCAACAACAACAACAACAACAAAAAGCGGCCATTTCCAGTCTACTGCAGGACAAAGTCCTCAGATATGTCCTGAGGTCTGTCTAGGGTTTGGCCATTTTCATCACCACGCTGGCCACTTGCAGATCGGTGATGGTGGGAGACTTTCGTTTGGTCGCTAGCAGCAAACCAACCTAATATCGATACCCCTGACTAATACAGCTTTCACAACGTTAAGATATTCCCACTCAGTGTATACCTTTGTTCAAATAAGAAAATTGCTCGAATATAACGCATTTCCGAGGGAGAAATTTATTGCCAATGTAATAATTACCAATATTCAAATGCTCTAAAATTTTTACGAAAGATATATTAAATTTATTTTCGTTTTTGAAATTGCATCGAAATACTTTAACCCTTGAAATCCTTCCTCGTGATTTTTTTTTATTTGCTATTTTTGCTTTTATATAATTTTGCTATTATGAATTTCATGTTATCTCATAGTAAGTTTATTTTATAGATTATTATTGACGGAATTGATATTTCAAAATTTATAATGAGCTTTCTAGCATGATATCAAAGTCATTAACAACTTCTTATACCCTTATCATATTACGGTCTATTATTATTATTATTATTATTATTATTATTATTATTATCTAAGCTACAACCCTAATTGGAAAAGCAAGATGCTATAAATCCAAGGGGTCCAACAGGGAAAAACTAACCCAGTGAGGAAAGGAAATAAGGAACTAAATAAAGTACAAGAGAAGTATTGAACAAGTAAAATGAAATATTTCAAGAACAGAACTAAAGGCGAACTCATTAGGAGCAACAGCTAATTAAATTCCATATACCATATTTCTTTAATAGTATCCTTCAAAGGCATTCAGAGGCTTATAGTAATCTCTTAAAGTCTTGCATAGTTCCAGTTTGCCTCTTATCTGACTTCCACATTCACCAAATCTCCGTAATACGAATTTCATCGACCTAAGACTGATTATACGTCTGTCCGCATCTCCTTATTATTACCATTACTAGCTAAGCTACGACCCTATAGTACATTTTTTTTAGTGAGGCAGATTAGCACCGACTCGCATCGGTGCCCTTTTAGCTCGGAAAAGTGTCCTGATCGCTGATTGGTTGGGCAAAAATATTCTAACCAATCAGATAGCAGAAAATTTTTCAGAGCTAAAAGGGCACCACTGAGTCAGTACAAATACGCCTCATTAGAAAAAAATCAGTATAGTTGGGAAAGCACTATATAGCCCAAGGGTTCCAACAGGGAACAATAGCCCAGTGGGGAAAGGAAACAAGGAAATAAATAAACGATATAAGAAGTAATGAAAAATAAAAATGAAATATTTGAAAAACATTAACATTAAAACAGATATTTGATATATAAACTATAAAAAGATGTATGTTAGCCTGTTCAACTTAAAAACATTTGCTCCAACTTTAAACTTAGGAAGTTCTACTGATTCAACTACCCGATTAGGGAGATCATTCCACAACTTGGTCACAGCTGAAAAAGAAACTCTTCTTTTGTATCTTTTATTTCTAGGTCAGGTTTATCATTCACCTTTTTTTAATCATCTAATTTCTATATTTCTGGGATTTATACTTAAAGTTCCTATTAATGTTTTATCAGTCAATTATATCCAAAATAAGTTCCTTTTTCTATTCATCCTATCATAATTGTTTTTATTCTACATCTATAGGCCTATATTACCATTTATCAGTCGCTGCTAACACCAGTAATACATGATGGAATATATATGTATATATATATATATATATATATATATATATATATGTATATATATAGATATGATATATATATATATATATATATATATATATATATATATATATATATTATCATCTTCACCTGCAGCTAGTCCACTGTAGGACAAAGGCCTCAGGCATGTTCTTCCACTCCCGTCTGTTTATGGTGTTCCTATGCCAATATATACCCGCAAATTTTCTTAGCTTGTCAATCCATCATCCTCTCTCTCTCTATACGGTATATATATATATATATATATATATATATATATATATATATATATATATTTAATATATACATATATATATATATATATATATATATATATATATATATATATATATGTGTATATATACTTACAGTGAAGGGTTGTATTGTGAGCAAGAGACTTTGGAGAGATGTGGCTTAAGGGTAGATTTGGATACGACTGAAGCTATGGTGACCAGTAAGGAAAGCTATACATGAAAGTAGAGGAGTCGTTATAAATCATTTAGAACAATTTAGATACTTGGGATCTATTATAAGTAAGGGAGGATGTGAGGCTGAAGTTCAGAATAGGAGGGAATTGGAGGGAGGTAGCAGGAGTGGTATGTGATGAGAAAATGCCAAGCAAGCTAAAAGTCAAGATTTATAGCACAGTAGTAAGACCAGTTAATATTAATGTATGGACCGAAAAGAGGAAGCAAATGCTGATGTGGATTATGGGAATATCACTGTTTGAAAGAATAGAACATGATGAAATAAGAAGAATGGCAGGCATAGTAAAGATTACAGAGGTGGTAATAGTGTCACGACTGAGATGGTGTGGGCACGTGATGAGGATGGATGGTGGGGAGGGAATGAGGAGGGCTTGGTAGGATCCTTTTAGGGAGAGAAGATCGAGAGGGAGGCAGAGAATTAGATGGCGAGATAAGGTGAAGGATGATATGAAGAGAAGAGGTCTGGTGAAAAAGGATGCCTTTGATAGAAGGCATTGGAGAGGGCGCATCAGGCAACCGACCCCTTAATGTGGCCTAACTGCTGGAAACAAGAAGTATGTATGAATAATACAGAGGTAAACACAGGTAATTGCAATTCTAAACACTCATTTCAGTACTGTAGTATGTATTTCGAGAATTAGATGCAATAGAGTTTATAAAAAGAGACATTCCTTCCGGTGAATTAAACTTTAATCAAGAGCGGCTATATGCACACTGCAAATTCCTCTGGGCTGAATTCATTCGGTGTAATTTGCACAAACGGCCGGACCACATTCCTTCGGGAATTACGCAATTGAAAAAGTGAATTTGACTCTTTACTTTATGAACATTTCTTGAGAAAACTATTGAACTAATTTTGCTTATTCGTATAAAGTCACATAAACTTAGTAATATTAATCCAATGTTAGTCATTAAAAGCATTAATCACACTGATATAAATTGTTCAATCATAATATTACGTTTTCGATTAGTGGTCAGAATATTTGCAATTAAATGAGATCATTGCACGAATTAATCCATATACATATTTAAAATAAGTAATGAACATTTAAGTATAGATTTCTCACCATCACCAATCCGTACTGGCCAGCGTGGTGATGAAAACTGGACAAACCCTAGGCATGGATGGGCATGTCCGAGGCCTTTGTCCTTCAGTGGACTAGAAATAGGAGTCTTTATTGTTGTTGTTTGTATATTATTATTATTATTATTATTAACTGCTAAGCTATTTATTTATATATATTTATATATATATATATATATATATATATATATATATATATATTTCTATATATTTATTTATATATATATATATATATATATATATATATTTCTATATATTTATATATATATATATATATATATATATATATATATACGATAATAATTTATCTTTATATGCTCTTTCAATATGAAAAATTAGCAATGGCCCATTACTCATCTATCTTGATTATTCAAGTTCGAGATAGTCATATCTTTTCCAATAGACACATCCAAAATACCCTCAATATCCTTTCATCTCTTTTTCTCTCTACTTTCCCGGAACCTTTTTGTAAATCAAGAGAGTAACATTATTTTCCCTTCCCAAAACAAGAAGAAATGAAACCCGCAGTTGGATAGTCTATCGTGAGCTACTTCGGGAATTCTTCGGGTTTCAACACTCTCAAAGAGTCCTATTCCAGGCCACCGGTTCCTGGGAATAAACAGGAATCGTTTCCATAATTGTAGGCAGAGATTCAGTGGTGGAGTTTGGAGTAAAGTCTTTCTGGGAATAAAATGCTTCATTTGTTTTTCTGTCTCATGGAAATAGGCGGAAAAACATGATTATTATATGTGATATGGTGTAGGGTAGATGGAGATGGTTTGGTCATGCTCTTCGCACTCCCCAAGAGAGATTATTTCACCAAACTTTCAACTAAGCTCCACAAGGCACTAGAAAAGTTGGAAGACCCAGGCCTACAAGGCTGATAATTATGAAGTGTGAAGTGGGAGATGATGAATGGATAAGTATTGAATTAAAAGCTCAAGATAGAGATGACTGGTGAAATCTAACCGAGGCCCTTTGCTTCAATAGGCGTTGGAGATGATGATGATGGTGAATATTTAAAGCTTTTTTTTGTTACTCAAGTATTTTACCTTTTCATAACTTCGGCGCCTTTTACACGGTACTTCAGAGGACGAAGAGGAAATACGGGATTCAAAATTGCTCTGTTTCCCGTATTTCCCGTTTGAGGGAAATACACAGATCAAACGAAAACAGATTTTGTTTATACTTGATATAAAAATGTATATCAATAGTTTGTGCCTCGACTTGGGGTGTTTTTGTTATTTTACGAAAGTCTATTCTGAAACACAATAAGAATAAGAAATATATATAGGAAAACATATAATGATCCGATATAATGGATAATACTATGTATGTAATGTATACATATATATTTTTTGTGACTATGATATATCCGTTTGCCATGTTTCTTTGGTTTCCTTAGTTTCTTTTATGGGCCTTTTTAAGAAACACATAAACACGCACACACACACACACACATATATATATATATATGTATATATATATATATATATATGTATATATGTATATATATATGTATGTATATATATATATATATATATATATATATATATATGTATATATATGTATGTATATATATATATATATATATATATATATATATATACATATACATATGAAATTTACATTGCATATGAATAAGCGTAAAACGTAGCCGGTAGTATCCATCTCCTTTCATATTATTGTCTTCAAACTTCATCTCTTTTTTTTTTCTTTTTCCTTTTGATTCGTGTTAGGTCAAAGGAAAGTCAGATCTCAACCACTTTTTCTTTTTTGTCATCCACAAAAACCTTTTCAAGAGCTTCACTTTTATTCTCTCACTCCCTTCCTACAAAAGAGGCGGAAGACTACAGGGAAAATAATATGTGCTTTTTCTTATCTTTCAAAATCCATGAAATTTATTTTTATAAGTTTTTTTTTTTATATTATTCATCTGGTGTAAATTAATTTTATCATTTTGTAGTCATTAGTGGTCAGAATAACAATAGGGATTATGTAAACAGTGTAATTTTTTTTTTTGGGTACAGGAAAAATGCGTCTTATTTTTTTTTATCTTTCAAAATTCATGAAAATTATTTCTATAAGTTTTTTGTTTATTGTGTTATTAATTGGAGTTAGTATTATTTTATAATTTTTTTTTTACCATTAATGTTCAAATTAACAGTAGGGAGTATGTAGAGGAAAAATGCGTGCTTTTTCTTATTTTTTTTAAAATCAATGAAAATCATTCTTATGATTTTTTTTTTCTTTTTTGTAATATTCCTGGGGGTTAAAATTCTTTTATTATTTTGTAATCATTAATGTTCTGAATAACATTAGGAAGTATGTAAAAAGTGTAAACATTTAATTATATGGTTTTTTACCTCGTTTGTACATTTCAGCATTTTATTTTCTAGTTTGAGATGAAAAATAATGAAAAGTATTTTTAAATTTTTTCCCATTATTTGCATTTTTATATTTTTACTGAAAGATGTTCGAATATAACCTCCAAGGTATTAAAATGTTTCATTTAAAAATATATATATTTTTGATACGTTTCTTTTTCTAATTTTCTAATTCGTGAATATGTAAGTTGTATGCACATTTTTTTATATATTGAATATTTATTTAGAATATTTCTACTGAAATTACGAATATATTTATAAAGCGAGGAAATTCCTTTGAAAATCATCATCATCATCATCAATATCATCATCTCCTCCTACGCTTATTAACGTAAAAGGCCTCAGTAAGATCTTTGCTAATAGTCGGTATCTTGAGCTTTTAAGTCAATACTTCTCCAATCATCATCTCCCACTTCACGCTTCATAGTCCTCAGCCATGTAGGTCTGGGTCTTCCAAATCTTCTAGTGTCTTGTGTAGCCCAGTTGAAATTTTGGTGACCTAATCACTCTTGGGGAGTGCAAAGAGCATGACCAAACCATCTCCATCTGTAAAAACTATACATTTCAAAATAGTTTTCCATGAACTGAGTCGATAGTATATCAAATTATATACTAATATGCAAATTACTAATGAAGAGTTAATTTTTTTATTTAAAATATAAATATGTTGTTAATTATTCGACAAATATGGTGATTTAATATTAATCAATATCTATTCTGATTGCAGTTCTCAATTTTTTTTTGGTATAATGAATAAAAGAATAATTTTATCAATTTCAATAACAATAAAGATTTTGATAATTTTGAAAATAATGATATTATCGATATTGGTAATTTTGATAATAATACTAATTTTGATAATTTTGCTAACACATAATTTTGATAATTTTGCTAACTAATAATTTTAATAATTTTAGTAATTTAATAATAATTATTTTAATTTCCATAATATTAATAATTATAATTATTTGAATTTTGATAATTTTAATGATATTAATGATATTAGTAATTTTGATAGCAATAATTATTTTGATAATCGAAAAATGTTTTTAATCTTAATAATTTGAATAATAATTTTGAGTAGAAAAACTGTTAAACAAACAATAATCATAGAAACAAAATTACTATGAACTGAGCAATCATCAAATGACTAGAAAGGGTGGTTGTGGTGGGGGTGGTCCTGGAATTGGGGGTTGGGAGGGGATCGAGGAGGGACTATACTAATCCTGGAAATTGTTCCAGGACGTCAGACCTTCGAACACATGTCCCTTCCAGTCCCTTCCAGCAATAGTTGGCTGGAATTCCAGAAATTCCAGATTATTGTGCGTTTGGCCGAAGTACAACAATTAGGGGACTTTGTTTATTGTTAAGTTAAACGCGAAATAAGAAGTGGGAATGTTTTAAGGTGCAAACATATAAACATACACAGAAGTGTCTTTATACACACGCACACTCGTAATCTCACTGTTGAGAAAGTTTCGAGATTAGAAAAAGAATACTTTGGTTCGTTGCCTTTCTTTCTTATCCTTTATTATGACTTATGACTTTTCCGATATTAAGCGCCAATCTTAATTCATTGAACCTATATATATATATATATATATATATATATATATGCATGTATATAGATGTGTGTATGTATGTATATAGGTGTATACTATATATATATATATATATATATATATATATATATATATATATATATATATATATTCTACATATGTATTTATATATTTGTATTATATATTTGTGTGTATATATATATATATATATATATATATATATATATATATATATATGTATATATATACACGGATATTTCTTTCTGGTCACGCTCAGGGGCATAGGCAGATGTATAACCACTCGGTCTCTCCCTGCCTCTCGGGTAAGGAGGAGAGGGAGTAGTCATACCGTGGTGAGAGGGGTTGGAGTTAGGAAAGGGGACGAGCTAGGAAGGGTTAAATCTGTTTTTGTTTGTGTATATCTCTCTGAATGTATTTGTCTATCGGATAATTGGTACTGAACAACCCCTTTAATAATTAGGCCTATGCCAGATTAGTTCTATCCAGCATGTAATCCTTCTTCCTAAAGTTCGAACTGTATAGTGAAATTAGTCCTCCTCCATTTATGTAGTTTCTGGTTACTCAGAGAAGTAATGTGAATATTTTTTTTGTAAAAGACAAGTTTTAATGCTTATTTCGATCATCGTATTTAACAATTTTTTTTTTATTTTTTATATACTTTTAAATGATTAGTTTCGTTTAATGTCATATTTAATCATCAATCATTACAATTTGTATTGTTTCTTCATTTTTTTTTCATTCAAGCTTTTGAATTTGTGTATATTAAAGGGAAATAAGAGGTAGTTATATATTAAGATTAAAAATAAATTAAATTTTATGGCTTTACTCTTATGTAAAACTGTCCCTCGAAAAACTTGAGTATGCAAAGATCTGTTCGCAGTAAGCATTATTGAAATTACAGATCGGATAATTAGTATTCCTTACGGATCACCCGATCAGGATAGCCATGAATGAAAGTAATGTGCCGCAGCTGCATTAGTTAGGTATTAAATGAAAAGTGGAGTGAATGCAACTGTCTTTATTTGGAGGGAGCTTGAGTATATATACAATCCCTTCCAGTTAAGAACGGCACAAAAATTCAAACACAATGAGACGAGCATATACAGGCATAAACAGGTGATCAGTGCGAAGGGAGAGCGATAACTATATATATATATATATATATATATATATATATATATATATATATATATATATATATACATACACACACACACACACACACTGTGGTACAGCATACCTAAAAAGAGGTCACATAAGACTTCGCAACAAATTATGTGAAATTAAAAAGTTAATCATTAAAGATAATGTAAATTTACATATACTGGCATGAATGAAAAATACAATTAAATGAATGACAAAAGTCTTATGTAATTTACATATAATTAATTAAGCATACATGAGAGGAACTCACCTTATGTGCTGGCTACTCATCTCTTAAATGCACAGATGAAATATGTGAATAATATATTCATTGTATACTAAACCAACTCCTTAAGAAAATATATATATATATATATATATATATATATATATATATATATATATATATATATATATATATATATATATATATTTATATATACTGTATATATATATGTATATATATAGACAGAAATGCCGTTACAGCATACGAACGTGTGTGATGCACGTGTGGTACAGTAATTGGAGGCTATGGCGTTTTATCAAAAAGGCAGATCCGGAAAAAAGCTCAGGGCAATCAGCAGAAGAAGAAAAATGACAGTTTAAGCTCGGTTATTAAACAGGTTGAATAATTTAGAGCAGCATGACGTCATAAATAGGAACCAGACATATCTTATTTCCTTGTGGGAAGTCTTGGCCTTATAGCATCTCGCTTTTCCAACTAGGGTTGTAGCTTAGCTAGTAATAATAATAATAATAATAATAATAATAATAATAATAATAATAATAATAATTATTATTATTATTATTATTATTATTATTATTATTATTATTATTATTATGAAATGGATGATCCGTATCTCACGTGAAGGCAAATGAAAAGTTTATACATAATCTACATGATCCTGGTAGAAGGTTATTCAACCTACAGAGTGAATGGGATTAATAGAGTGAATTAATCAAGACTGAATTGAATACTGGCAGCTACAATTAGAAGAGCCAGTACTCTCTTAGTGAAAAAAATCAGGGAAATGACACGAATGGTCTTTTGAGGTAAAATTATCCTGATGAACTCTCTCTCTCTCTCTCTCTCTCTCTCTCTCTCTCTCTCTCTCTCTCTCTCTCTCTCTCTCTCTCTCTCTCTCTCTCTCTCATCTCCATCTGTAAAAACTATACATTTCAAAATAGTTTTCCATGAACTGAGTCGATAGTATATCAAATTATATACTAATATGCAAATTACTAATGAAGAGTTAATTTTTTTATTTAAAATATAAATATGTTGTTAATTATTCGACAAATATGGTGATTTAATATTAATCAATATCTATTCTGATTGCAGTTCTCAATTTTTTTTGGTATAATGAATAAAAGAATAATTTTATCAATTTCAATAACAATAAATATTTTGATAATTTTGAAAATAATGATATTATCGATATTGGTAATTTTGATAATAATACTAATTTTGATAATTTTGCTAACTAATAATTTTGATAATTTTGCTAACTAATAATTTTGATAATTTTAGTAATTTAATAATAATTATTTTAATTTCAATAATATTAATAATTATAATTATTTGAATTTTGATAATTTTAATGATATTAATGATATTAGTAATTTTGATAGCAATAATTATTTTGATAATTGAAAAATGTTTTTAATCTTAATAATTTGAATAATAATTTTGAGTAGAAAAACTGTTAAACAAACAATAATCATAGAAACAAAATTACTATGAACTGAGCAATCATCAAATGACTAGAAAGGGTGGTTGTGGTGGGGGTGGTCCTGGAATTGGGGGTTGGGAGGGGATCGAGGAGGGACTATACTAATCCTGGAAATTGTTCCAGGACGTCAGACCTTCGAACACATGTCCCTTCCAGTCCCTTCCAGCAATAGTTGGCTGGAATTCCAGAAATTCCAGATTATTGTGCGTTTGGCCGAAGTACAACAATTAGGGGACTTTGTTTATTGTTAAGTTAAACGCGAAATAAGAAGTGGGAATGTTTTAAGGTGCAAACATATAAACATACACAGAAGTGTCTTTATACACACGCACACTCGTAATCTCACTGTTGAGAAAGTTTCGAGATTAGAAAAAGAATACTTTGGTTCGTTGCCTTTCTTTCTTATCCTTTATTATGACTTATGACTTTTGCGATATTAAGCGCCAATCTTAATTCATTGAACCTTTTATATATATATATATATGTATATATATATATATATATATATATATGCATGTATATAGATGTG
>NC_090752.1:65644854-65649854 GCF_036898095.1 Palaemon carinicauda | reverse complement strand
CATTCTGCTCCTCCTCCTCTTTTGGCAGAACGAGACAGGTGACACGTGACACGTGACACAAGACGATTAGTGCGACGGTTTGATTAGGGAGAGAGATTAAAGGATTCCTGATTGGGAGCTGCACTGATTAGATGCAAATTTAAAGGGGAACATATCTCGATAACGAAGTAAAGATAATTAGGGCGTCTAATGGTGAAGTAACGAATGATTGAAGCTACAGAGATTACTGAATTTATTGGAGTGGTATAAGGATGTTTCATTTATTAACCCTAAAGTGGAAACTCACCAAATTCTATGTCTACAGAATTTCATAATTGTGTTTGATTACACAAGATAACAATTATATAGTCCGCTGCAGGGCAAAGGCCTCAGACATGCCCTTCCACTTGTGTCTGCGTATGTTCTGTCTATGTCAGTTTATATTGTACTGAACATGTTTCACACACACACACAAACACACACACACTCACTTTTACATTGTAACGGTAAATTCTTTTTTATTGCATATCTCGCTCTACACCTCATTGTTAACAGAACCGGTTTCAGCCTGTCTTCATGAGTTGATGTGCTTGAACTTTTGTGACCTGCTTCCACTGAAAGTTTTGTATATAAGCTCGTTTTCTGTTGAAATAAAGTCAGTGGCATTCAACTTTCCCCTCAGTTATCACCTAACTGGCGCCTTGCATAATATACACAAGAAAAGGTCGGCATACGAGTGCAGGCACACTTACACGTGCATAAAGCAAACATATTCTTTGCAAATCAATTTACATATAGATCCATTTTGATGGAAATCTGCAAAATTTTAAATAAAAAAAATCAATTATTGGGGTGAATGTAGTTTAGTTGGGGTAGGCATAAACTTGCTTATTACTTTTCAAATCAAGAAGTGATATGAAGCTAGTTTTAAGATATAATAATTATGATTTAGTATTACCTTGTCAGGAGTGAAGCCGGTTGGGAAGCAAACACAGGGTTGGGACTTTGTCTCAGGATAAGCTAAGTATATGTCCGGGGGGGGGGGGGGGGGGGGGGGGGGTTTGTAGGGTCCCTAACCTCCCTATAGGTAAATAGATAAGGATACAACTCCTAGGTTAGGTTAGGTTGAGTACTTAGATTGAGAGGATATGGCAGTCTAAACGGGGTTCGCAGGGGTTCGGAGTCCTTCCCCTGTATGTAAGTAGGTAAGGATACAGCTCCTAGGCTAGTTTAGGTGGGGTACTTATATTAAAAGGATATAGCAGTCCAAGGGAGGTTGCAGGTGGCCGTACCCTTCCCCTGTAGGTAAGTAGGTAAGGGTACAGCTCCTAGGTTAGGTTGGGTGGAGTACTTAGATTAAAAGGACATGGCAGTCTTGGGGGGTAGCAGGTGGCCGTAGCCTTCCCCTGTAGGTAAGTAGGTATGGATACAGCTCCGGGGTTAGGTTAGGTGGATTACTTAGATTAAAAGGATATGGCAGTCTAAGGGGCCCCACAGGGGACCTAGCCCTTCCCTGTAGGTAAGTAGGTAAGGATACAGCTCCTAGGTTAGGTTAGGTGGAGCACTTAGATTAAAAGGATACGGCAGTCTAAGGGGGTGGGGACGTCACAGTGGGCCGTAGCCCTTCACCTGTAAGTAAGTAGGTATGGATACAGCTCCTAGATAGGTTAGGTGGAGTACTTAGATTAAAAGGATATGGCAGTGTAAGGGGGGCCACAGGGGGCCTAGCCCTTCCCTGTAGGTAAGTAGGTAAGGATACAGCTCCTAGGGTAGTTTAGGTGGAGCATTTAGATTAGGTTAGATGGGGAACCTTACAGTAGATTAGGTTAGATGGAAAACCTTAGGTCAGGTGTGTTCTTGAGTTTGTTTCTCGTTTAAAGTGAGTTTTTTATCAGTCATAACTTTTGAAATTTTATACCCGGCCTGTCTCAACGAACTACAAAGGCTCCCAATTATGAAAAAAAAACAAAAGACCTTTTCTGAAATATGGTACTATTCTCGGAGCCACCACATAAATGAAGATTATGATATGAATATAGAATTCATATAATAATTATAACAACTTTACTATTGAAATTATTATCATACTCTTGACATCAACCTTGTTCCCATTTGTTCATAATAACACAAACTTTCACCTGACCTCATCATCCAGAAAATGAGAAACATTACTTTAATTCAGTTGAGGACTGGGGTATAATCTCTTGAGGAATGAGAAGATTAGCATTTTATAAAACGTTTGAACAACACTTAAGTGAATGGGGGAGAATTCTTTACTGTACTTGGAGGTAAGATGGAGTCCCTAGATAGATGGATCTGGCCGAGATAGATTGTTTAAAACATATCTTTATTGCAAGAGTTCTTTCCGGTAATAACATTTACAATTATATCCTTATTATTAATTTTGATGAATATTTAAGGATTAAAGAATGTTGAGGGTTTTCATTACTACTACTACTACTACTACTACTACTACTACCACTAGTTTGTAATAATAATAGTAGGAATACTATCTTTAAAACTTTTCTGAATGACATATACTATTATCCATCACAAATACGGCATAATAAAATTAGTTAAGTAAAATCAATGCTAGAAATACCTTAGAAGTCTTGCTATATTATACACTAATTTACGCAACCCGTCAAGAATAACGGGTAGTTATTTAGATAGGTATGCACACACATGCACACGCACACACATATTGATCCATATTGTAATGTTCTTACTTTTCTTGAAGTATTTCATTTTGATTGTTAATTACTTCTCTTGTAGTTTTTCAATTTTCTTATATCCTTTCATCACTGGGCTATTTTCCCTGTTGGAGTATTTGGGCTTATAGCATTTTGCTTTTCCATATAAAGTTATAGCTTAGCTTATAATATATATATATATATATATATATATATATATATATATATAAATATATATATATATATACACACACCCATATATATATATGTATATATATATACACATATATACACACACACACACACATATATATATATATATATATATATATATATATATATATATATATATGTTTGTGTATCTAAAATATTATATATATATATATATATATATATATATATATATATATGTGTGTGTGTGTGTGTGTGTGTGTGTATAATAATAATAATAATAATAATAATAATAATAATAATAATAATAATAATGATTGTTGCACAAAACGATAAATCTTGAGAGTGGTGAAATTGTGGCTAACCCCGCAAAGGCCCAAGAAATGCCAAGCAAGAGCTCGTCCTATCTGCAGCTCCCATCTTCTTTGTTTGCATCGGAAGTCATGCTCGAGGTGTGTGCTCGCTGCTTCCCGTCCAATGGGGAAGCCAATATCTCGAGCAACAAGCTCTTGTGTTTCCCATTTTGGGCAGCAACGGCTTGCTGCTGGCGAAAGGAAAGCCTAGTGTGATTTCAGCTTAAACCTGCCCTTCCTTAATCTCAGTCTTGGGCAGGGTTTAAACTCGAGCATGTGCCATGTGGACATTACCTTGAATGCTGCTGATTTTAACCTTATATTACCTTAAAACTTTTTCCAATTTCCTTAAATTTGAAGCTAGTAAAACCGAAATTACCTTAGAATTACCTTGAAACCATAAAAATTACCCCAAACTGAGGTAATTACCTTAAAACTTTAAACCCTGGTCTTGCGTCTGCTCGAAGAGGAAAAGGCAATTAATTATTTTGATGAATCGGTTTCAGGTGAATGAAAAACGATGCCTCATTCATCATCTTTCATTAATTCGATGCATTTGCAAAGTAATTAAAACAACGCTTCGATGATCTCAGATCGGTCCTGGTAATTTTGGTGCAGAAAACCTATTTGAATAATTACTTGGGAATTGATTTCATCGACAGTTTGATCTTCCTTAGCTCATTTTGAGTTATAATATTCGTTGTTACTTTCTTATCGATTTGAACATCATATCTGTGTAGCAGTCCGACAATTTGCTTCAATCAATTCATACTAACAGATATATGTATATATATTATATATATATGTATATATATGTACACACACATATATATATATTTATATGTATATGTATATTTATATACATATATATAATGTATATATATATGTAAATATATATATTCATACATACATATATATATATATATATATATATATATATATATATGTACACACACATATATATATATATATATATATATATATATATATATATATATATATATATTTATATACATATATATAATGTATATATATGTAAATATATATGTATATATATATATATATATATATATATATATATATATATATGTGTGTGTGTATATACATACATACATAATATGTGTGTATGTGTGAAAAACACCAAATAAACCAAATTGGTACTATTACTACATAAGTAATTCAATAGTGCTTATAGTACAGTACTAATAGAAAATTTGTTTCTCTCTCTCTCTCTCTCTCTCTCTCTCTCTCTCTCTCTCTCTCTCTCTCTCTCTCTCTCTCATCCACAACCGATGTGAACGTCAGCACACTGAAAGCCATTATACATCCCTGGTGAGTTTCATTAACCAAAGTGAATATTTATTGATGGGATTCTGATCTTGTTCAGCTCTGGCGTCGCAGAGACCTTCAAAGGGTAATTAAAACTCCCAATTAAAAAGCTTCGTTTGGGAAGAAAAGCTTAAGCTTAGCGTAGTTTCATCTCCCGTTATTAATTACGAGCTTAGTGTAATGTCTCTCTCTCTCTCTCTCTCTCTCTCTCTCTCTCTCTCTCTCTCTCTCTCTCTGTGTGTGAAAAGAGTCCGCTAATGGCTCCCTCTGATGTTACGGTAAGAAATGTTGAGCAAAATGTTTAATGCGAATTATAATTACAAAGATGAACTAAATACCGACTTTGATACTATTATTACTCAATTCTCACTTTGTCTGTAATGTTATTACATCAAAAATGGCGTTTGACAAAGAGCTTTACCTAATGAAATAAGAAAAGTAATTATATTTAACGAATTAAATAAGTAGGATATGT
>NC_090752.1:65637354-65639854 GCF_036898095.1 Palaemon carinicauda | reverse complement strand
TGTATATATATATATATATATATATATATATATATATATATATATATATGTATATATATACATATATATGTATGTATGTACATGTATATATATATATATATATATATATATATATATATAATATGATACATATATATTCCAAAAACTTGCCGGTAAGTGTGTTAATTACAATGCTGGAATGGTAATTTCCATCGGAAAGAAACAACTAGGGTCTTGCCTTCAACTTCTCAAATATTAGGCAAAAAATTTTTTTTTTATTTTTTTATTACTTTTATTGTAATAAAGAAATCCCAGTAATATATTTGTTTTTTTCAACGATAACTAATCAGCTGATTATGCCTTAGTTCAATAAACATAGAAAATTCCCACCAAAAATTTATCTAAATTCTTAATACCAGTAGAAAAATAATCGACTTTTTTCTCAGTGTAAAAAAATGCCCAATAAGGCTAGAGTGATGACCATTATTCCCTGTTGGACCCCTTGGGGTTATAGCATCTTGCTTTCCAACTAGGGTAAAAAGAAGAAGAAAAAGAAGAACAAGAACAAGAATTCTCTCGGTCTGATGCCGTGCGGTTTTATCCGCTCAAATTAGAAATCCATAAGGATCAATTTACTGTTCACACACTGCCCGCTCGGAAGAATTTCCGAGCGGTGGTGATTCACCTGCCGTGTGCACTGCAGACCCGCGCGGTTCCAGTGTAGCGGCGTATAGAAACCACGAGGCTGCACGGGGAAAATCCGCTCGTGTGAAGACATGCCTCCTAACGAGCAAATATTTTCCTGTGCGGAAAAAATCTTGCAATTTGAAGTGAGCTTTCCATACCAACACCTCAGGAAAGAGAGACGTCAACTGAGACGTCATCATGTGCTAGAAGTCAAGCATCCTCTAATAACGATTATCAAGCCACAGAACCTAGTTATAATAGACAGGTAATCATGTGAAGTAGGAGACATGAGAGGAGCTCATTAACAAAAAGGACGAGGGGGCCCTATGAGCTGGGATGAGGGAGGATAAGGGGGGAGATATAAGGGAAATTATGCTATTGCCTGTTTCAGATTACTAGTTACACAAGAAGAAACTTGATAGAGCCATGGCTAGGAGGAGTTATTTTTATGAAATCAGAAGTAATGCTTATACCAACATAACAGCTAAAACCTTCATATCTATAATCAAACATTCACGTATACGCGTTAAAATCACAGGGAAACTATAATGCTCAGATGCAAAAGAACCACAGGGAAAATGAAAATAGGAAATATAAGATTAAGTCCTGACTACTTTCATGATACTTCTTCAGAGTCGTCTGAAGAAGTATTATGAAACTGGTCAGGACTCAATGTTATATTTTCTATTTTCATTTTCCTTGTGGTTCTTTTGCATTCATGTTTACATATATCAACATAGGGTTTGGCCTACAACGCATTGTTAGTATATGCAAGATACTTGGTAGAATATAATTCAAGTTTTAACCAATAACTGCTTAGATAACTTCTTTAGGCAAAGAAGAAGGGTTTATGGTCGTTATTTTATGTAATATTACCATTTTGATAGTAATTCCTGCAAGACATAATCTGATTTTGTGATATACCCCATGAGCCTGAGATATTCCAACTGGTATAGAAAATGACCAGACAGCATAAAAGATCATTGGAGAATTTCACGTTACATCCGAATCTTACCTCGTTAAGTCCAAGGTCAAAAGAATATAACAGGTCAACCCACCACTGACGAAGGTGGACTGGGCTTCTGACTGAACAATACCAATAGCGTTGAAGTACAGTAGTGACATCGGTGTTAGGAAACAACACCCCCACTCTCTCTCTCTCTCTCTCTCTCTCTCTCTCTCTCTCTCTCTCTCTCTCTCTCTCTCTCTCCTTTCTTCTGTCAGACCATTTTCTATACCTCATTACCAGTCTCTTTTAAGAGCCACATGCACAGGAGTTGGAAATTTTTCCTTTTGTTCTACATTCAACAAGAAGAAAATAAAGGCTCCAAAGATGTTCCCCAACACGTGCTAGACCCACACAGTCCACTGCTAATTGAGTGAACACTGTTTTATCCCGATGGTTACATCACACCTTGAGGTTTTGCCTTTGTCCAATTATGTTATTATATTATTATTATCACTGGCTAAACTACAACCCTAGTAGGAAAAGTAGGATGCTATAAGCCCAAGGGCTCCAACAAGGAAAATAGCCATTGCGGCAAGGAAATAAGGAAACAGATAGAATAGTGTGCCTGTGTGTACCCTCAAGCAAGTGAACTTTAACCCAAGACAGTGGAAGACCATGGTACAGAGGCTATGGCACTACCCAAGACTAGAGAACAAGTGTGACATTGGAATTTCCTTCTCCTAGAAGAACTGCTAACCATAGCTTAAGAGTTTCTTCTATCTTTACCAAGAGGATTGTAGTCACTGGACAATTACAGCGTAGTAATTGAACCCTTGCCTCGAGTGAAGAGGATTTTTTTTTCTGCTATCTTAAGTGTGTCCGGTG
>NC_090752.1:65609854-65632354 GCF_036898095.1 Palaemon carinicauda | reverse complement strand
TGCTAGCTCGATGGTTATGATATGATTTTCAAAAAGTTATTTAATACTGGGGACACTCTTAAAGCTGTTGACACTCAGGGGGTGAAACCTTCAAAAAGATTGACCAAAACATGGTAACATCCTCGAAAGGGGTGTCAACCCAAATGCTAGAAATATCTAAAAAAAAACTCTGCTATATATATTGTTCCTGTAATAATTCACATATCCAAATGAAAATTTAAGGAATTGAAATAGAATATATTTTCACTGTTCCTGCTAATTTCCATGTTGATAACTGTTATGTTGCCTTTTTGATATGGTGTTAAATGGAGCAACATTAGAGTGAACAGCATGATAGATACATCAAGGAGGGGCAAAGCTGATCCCATAAACAATATTCGTCCTAAGTTGTACCTATCCATTTTATTCTTATCATTGTTACCTCATACTATGAACGAGCCATCAAAGAGATACTTTTACCTACAAAAGAAAGGGATACAATCGAAGATTTAAGAAAAAAAAGATGAAATGAAGAAAAACAAAAGGAAAAACACAAAGAGAGATAGAAACATCACAAATCATGGAAATACAAAGCAACCAAATATCTCGATTCTTTAAGAAGAAATGTCTGCAAACACTAACGTAAATACAAAAAAATCTAAATTGACCAGGGTAATAAATAATGATAATTAAACTGCTAGGATAGTCCCGATAGTGAATGATAAGCATTTATTTATATAAAAAATAAAAGAAATAAAAAAGAAATTCAAATTATTTTGGAATATAATAAGGATCGTCCATTATTTTGCATTGGTAGAGCACCGAAAGGGTTTTTTAGAGGAAGGAAGAGGCTAAGTGACTCGCCTTGAGCTAGATGCTTAAAGCCACTGCCCACATATCATCATCATCATCTCCTCCCACGCCTATTGACACAAAGGGCCTCAATTAGATTTCGCTAGTCGTCTCTATCTTCAGCTTTTAATTCAGTACTTCTCTAATTACAATATCCTACTTCATGCTTTATAGTCCTGAGTCTTCCAACTCTTCTAGTGCCTTGTGGAGGCCAGTTTAAAGTTTAGTGAACTAATGTCTCTTAGGGAGAACAAAGCATCCCCAAACCATCTCCATCTACCCCTCACCATGATCTCATCCACATGTGGCGCTCGAGTAATCTCTCTTAGTTTCATTTCTAATCCTGTCCTGTCATTTAACACCCAATATTCTTCTGAGGGCTTTGTTCTCAAATCTACAAAATGAGTTTAATTAATATACCAAGATTCACGACCATACAGTAACACCGATCTCACTAGACTGATATTTAGCCTGATTATTATATGTAATTTCAGGCGACTTGATTTCCAAATTTGACTTAACCTAGCCATCCTCTGATTTGCTTTTTTTCAATCTTTCATTAAACTCAAATTCTAAAGCTCCTATATTAGATATCATAGTTCCTAAATATTTAAATAATTTTACCTCATTAATCCTATATCCTTCCAAAGATGTTTCATCTTCCTTTGCATATTCCGTTCCCATCATCTGTCTTTCTTCTATTCATCTCGAGCCCAACCTCATGTGATTTTTCATGCATTCTGGTAAGCAAGCTTTCCAAGCCCTGTGGTGTTCTGCTAATTAGGACAGCGTCATCAGCATACTCTAGGTCTCCTAATTTTCTGTTACCAATCCAGTCCAATCCTTCTCCACCATCCCCAACCGATCTATGCATTACAAAATCTATTAGGAGGTTAACAACATAGGTAACAACACATTCCCTTAGAGTACTCCACTTTTCACTGGAAATTCGTTTGATAAAACGCCACTAACATTAACTTTGCATTTGCTATGCTTATGAACAGACAATTAAATTTATATATTTGAGAGGAACTCCATAATGTCGTAGGACTCTCCACAAAATTTGCCAGAGCACATAATCAAAAGCTTTTTCATAGCCCACATATACCATCAAAAGTGGAATTCTGTATTCTACATATTGCTCTACCACATGTCTTAAATGAAAATTTGGTCAGTACAACTTCTACCTTTTCTAAATCCTGCTTGTTCATCTCTCAACTTTTCATCAATCTTTCTCTCTAGTCTCTTTAGAATGAGCATTCTATATGTTTTCATGACAGCTGACGTAAGTGTGATGCCTCTGTAATGATTGCAGTCAGTCAGATCTTTTTTTGTCATTTTTACCAGCACTCCTAGCTCCCATACATAAGGCTTTGCCTCTTCACGCCACATTCTACAAAATAATCTTGTAGGTAATCTGGGAGTCACTTCATTTTAAAGCAATATCATCTCAGCAGTTATTCCTTCGTATCCAGGGGCTTTCCATCTTTTGAGTTTTTTTTTTAAGAATAGATTCGACTTCAAACACACCTAATTCATTCATGGGCACATCAAGGTCTTCATCAGTTTCAGGTATATCAACCAAATTATTCCCTTCGTATTTCCTATTCATGACCTCACTAAAGTGTTCAATCCAACGTTACTTTTCTTCATGTTCTTTTGTTATAACAGATCCATCTTTCTTTTTGATGGGTTTATGCTTCTTTTTTTCCCGTAGAGATTTCATTAATAATTCCAAGAGCAATTCCTACAACAAAGCCACTACCTGAATTCATAGCTTTGTCAGCCTCATCTGCTTTCCTGTCTAAATATTCTCTCCAATCATTCCTGATATTTCTTTTGACCTCACTATCAATACTGAAATACTTGGCATGCTCTACCTTGTAATTTTCATTACTTCCTCGAAAACTTTAAGAAATCAATTTCTGTCTTTGTGTTCTTTTTATAGTATCCCAAGTATCATTGGTTTTCTCCTTGTAAGTGCATGTCCCAAAACTTTGTCTCTTAAAGTCTCTTAAGACTGTAAATCGATTCCTACATTCAGTTACAAAGATTTCTGTGCTCATCCTCTAGAAGCTTAGTTGTATCAAACTTATGTATTCTATCTACATTTCTGTTGGGTTCTTTCAGTTTCAATATTTGCGTAGCAATGGGGAGCTGGTGATCACTACCAATAACTACACCTCTATAGCTTGTTACATTTCCCAGAGTCCTCCTTCTCTCTTTATCAATGGCTATGTGATCTATTTGATATTTGTAATTGTCACATGGTGAAGTCCTTGTATATGTGTGGATCTCCTTGTGCTGGAAAAGAGTACTTCCAGTAACAAGGTTTTTTGTTGAACAATAATTTATAAAATGTGCCCCATTTTCATTTGCAACTTCGCCTAGAACCTCAACACCCATCACATTTTCTATCCCTTGATTATTCCTTCCAACTTTAGCATTGAAGTCATTAATCATAATTTTCATATCTCTCTAGGTTCTCACCTACTATACTCTGCAGTTCTTCACAGTATTCATTTTTCCTGTTTTTTTTTCAGGGGAACCATTTGATTCGCCTTGGAAGATGGAATCTTCGGGATCTTGAACCCTTCTGTGAAGCCTCTTCCCTTTTTGCTCGGCGGGCATGCTGTCATGCGTTTGCGGGGAGGGGAACGGGGCAATTTTAACCTGTCAAAAAGTTTTCATTCTTTTTGCCTCTCGCGCGAGTGCGAAGGAGAGTACTGGAGCGTTGGTGCACAGGAAGCTGCTGGTGTTCAGTTTCTGCTGAAGCACAGTTTTTGGTGAAGGCGCAGAAAAGCGCTGGCGCGCAGGAAACCAATGCGTAGGGTGAATATACAAAGAATAGGCCAGACTATTTGGCCTCTATTTTGAGGTACCTTACCTCTACCATTAGAGGCCCTTTGACCTTTTATTTCGAGGTGCCGTACTTCCAACATTAGAGGATATTTAAGCTCTATTTTGAGGTGCCATACCTTTAGTATTAAGGGCTCTATGACCTCTATTTTGAGGTACTATAATCTTAGCATTGTATGTTCTTTGATCTCTAATTTGAAGTGCTTTACCTCTAGCATTAGAGGCTCTTTGACCTCTATTTTGAGGCTCCTTACTTTTACCATTAGAGGGTCTTTGACCTCTATTTTGAGGCTCATTACTTTTAGCATTAGAGGGTAGTTGACCTCTATTTTGAGGCTCCTTACTTTGAGCATTAGAGGGTGTTTGACCTCTATTTTGAGGCTCCTTACATTTAGCATTAGAGGCTCTTTGACCTCTATTTTGAGACTGCTCACTTTTAGCATTATAGTCTCCTTGACCTCAATTTTGAGGCTCCTTACTTTTAGCATTAGAGGGTCTTTGATCTCCATTTTGAGGCTCCTTACGTTTAGCATTAGAGGGTCTTTGACCTCTATTTTGAGGGTCATTACTTTTAGCATTAGAGGCTCTTTGACCTCTATTTTGAGACTGCTCACTTTCAGCATTAGAGTCTCTTTGACCTCTATTTTGAGGCTCCTTACTTTTAGCATTAGAGGGTCTTTGACCTCTCTTTTTAGGCTCCTTACGTTTAGCATTAGAGGGACTCTGACCTCTATTTTGAGGCTCCTTACTTTTATCATTAGAGGGTCTTTGACTTCTAATTTGAGGCTCCTTACTTTTAGTTTTAGAGTCTCTTTTACCTCTGTTTTGAGGCTCCTTACCTTTAGCATTAGAGTCTCTTTGACCTCTATTTTGAGGCTTCTTACTTTTAGTATTAGAGGCTCTTTGACCTCTATTTTGAGGCTCATTTTAGCATTAGAGGGGCTTTGACCTCTATTTTGAGGCTCCTTGCATTTAGCATTAGATGGTGTTTGACCTCTGTTTTGATGTTCCTTACTTTTAGCATTAGAGGGCATTTGACCTCTATTTTGAGGCTCCTTACTTTTAGCATTAGAGGGTCTTTGACCTTAATTTTGAGGCTGCTCACTTCTAGCATTAGTCTCTTTGACCTCTATTTTGAGGCTCTTTACTTTTAGCATTAGAGGCTCTTTGACCTCGGTTTTGAGGCTCCATACTTATAGCATTAGAGGGTCTTTGACCTCAGTTTTGAGGCTGCTCACTTCTAGCATTAGAGTCTCTTTGACCTCTATTTTGAGGCTCCTTACTTTTAGCATTAAAGGGTTTTTGACCTCTATTTTGAGGCTCCTTACATTTAACATTAGAGGCTCCTTGACCTATTTTGAGGCTCCTTACTTTTAGCATTAGAGGCTCTTTAACCTCTATTTTGAGGCGCTTTACTTTTAGCATTAGAGGGTCTTTGACCTCCATTTTGAGGTGCAGTATATCAAGCATTAGCGGCTCTTTGAATTCTATTTTGAAGCTCCTTACTTTTAGCATTAGAGGCTGTTTGACCTCTATTTTGAGGCTCCTTACTTTTAGCATTAAAGGCTCTTTGACCTCTAATTTGAGGCTCCATACTTATAGCATTAGAGGCTCGTTGAACTCTATTTTGAAGCTTCTTGTGTTTAGAATTAGAGGTTCTTTGACCTCTATTTTGAGGCTCCTTACTTTTAGCATTGGAGGGTCTTTGACCTCTATTTTGAGGCTCCTTACTTTTAGCATTAAAGGCTCTTTGACCTCTATTTTGAGGCTCCTTACTTTTAGCATTAGAGGCTCTTTGACCTTTATTTTGAGGCTCCTTACTTTTAGCATTAGAGGGTCTTTGACCTCTATTTTGAAGCTTCTTATGTTTAACATTAGAGGGTCTTTGACCTCTATTTTGAGGCTCCTTACTTTTAGCATTAGAGGGTCTTTGACCTCAATTTTGAGGCTGCTCACTTCTAGCATTAGAGTCTCTTTGACATCTATTTTGAGGCTCCTTACTTTTAGCATTAGAGGCTCTTTGACCTTGGTTTTGAGGATCCTTACATTTAACATTAGAGGCTCTTTGACCTATTTTGAGGCTCATTACTTTTAGCATTAGAGGCTCTTTAACCTCTATTTTGTGGCTCCTTACTTTTAGCATTAGAGGCTCTTTGACCTCCATTTTGAGGTGCAGTATAGCAAGCATTAGCGGTTCTTTGACCTCTATTTTGAAGCTCCTTACTTTTAGCATTAGAGGCTGTTTGACCTCTATTTTGAGGCTCCTTACTTTTAGCACTAAAGGCTCTTTGACCTCTAATTTGAGGCTCCATACTTATAGCATTAGAGGCTCGTTGACCTCTATTTTGAAGCTTCTTGTGTTTAGCATTAGAGGTTCTTTGACCTCTATTTTGAGGCTCCTTACTTATAGCATTAGAGGGTCTTTGACCTCTATTTTGAGGCTCCTTACTTTTAGCATTAAAGGCTCTTTGACCTCTATTTTGAGGCTCCTTACTTTTAGCATTAGAGGCTCTTTGACCTCTATTTTGAAGCTTCTTATGTTTAACATTAAAGGGTCCTTTCACCTCTATTTTGAGGCTCCTTACTTTTAGCATTAGAGGGTCTTTGACCTCAATTTTGAGGCTGCTCACTTCTAGCATTAGAGTCTCTTTGACCTCTATTTTCAGGCTCCTTACTTTTAGCATTAGAGGCTCTTTGACCTTGGTTTTGAGGATCCTTACATTTAACATTAGAGGCTCTTTGACCTATTTTGAGGCTCCTTACTTTTAGCATTAGAGGCTCTTTAACCTCTATTTTGTGGCTCCTTACTTTTAGCATTAGAGGGTCTTTGACCTCCATTTTGAGGTGCAGTATAGCAAGCATTAGCGGCTCTTTGACCTCTATTTTGAAGCTCCTTACTTTTAGCATTAGAGGCTGTTTGACCTCTATTTTGAGGCTCCTTACTTTTAGCATTAAAGGCTCTTTGACCTCTAATTTGAGGCTCCATACTTATAGCATTAGAGGCTCTTTGCCCTCTATTTTGAAGCTTCTTATGTTTAGCATTAGAGGTTCTTTGACCTCTATTTTGAGGCTCCTTACTTTTAGCATTAGAGGGTCTTTGACCTCTATTTTGAGGCTCCTTACTTTTAACATTAGAGGCTCTTTGACCTGTATTTTGAGGCTCCTTAGGTTTAGCATTAGAGGCTCTTTGACCTCTGTTTTGAGGCTCCTTACTTTCAGCATTAGAGGGTCTTTGACCTCTATTTTGAAGCTTCTTATGTTTAGCATTAAAGGGTCTTTCACCTCTATTTTGAGGCTCCTTACTTTTAGCATTAGAGGGTCTTTGACCTCAATTTTGAGGCTGCTCACTTCTAGCATTAGAGTCTCTTTGACCTCTATTTTCAGGCTCCTTACTTTTAGCATTAGAGACTCTTTGACCTTGGTTTTGAGGATCCTTACATTTAACATTAGAGGCTCTTTGACCTATTTTGAGGCTCCTTACTTTTAGCATTAGAGGCTCTTTAACCTCTATTTTGTGGCTCCTTACTTTTAGCATTAGAGGGTCTTTGACCTCCATTTTGAGGTGCAGTATAGCAAGCATTAGCGGCTCTTTGACCTCTATTTTGAAGCTCCTTACTTTTAGCATTAGAGGCTGTTTGACCTCTATTTTGAGGCTCCTTACTTTTAGCATTAAAGGCTCTTTGACCTCTAATTTGAGGCTCCATACTTATAGCATTAGAGGCTCTTTGCCCTCTATTTTGAAGCTTCTTATGTTTAGCATTAGAGGTTCTTTGACCTCTATTTTGAGGCTCCTTACTTTTAGCATTAGAGGGTCTTTGACCTCTATTTTGAGGCTCCTTACTTTTAACATTAGAGGCTCTTTGACCTGTATTTTGAGGCTCCTTAGGTTTAGCATTAGAGGCTCTTTGACCTCTGTTTTGAGGCTCCTTACTTTCAGCATTAGAGGGTCTTTGACCTCTATTTTGAAGCTTCTTATGTTTAGCATTAGAGGGTCTTTGACCTCTATTTGGAGGCTCCTTACTTTTAACATTAGAGGGTCTTTGACCTCTATTTTGAGGCTCCTTACTTTTAGCATTAGAGGCTCTTTGACCTCTATTTTGAGACTCCATACTTTAAGCATTAGAGGCTCTTTGACCTCTACTTTGAGGCTTCTTACGTTTATCATTAGAGGGTCTTTGACCTCTTTTTTGAGGCTCCTTACTTTTAGCATTAGAGGCTGTTTGACATCTATTTTGAGGCTCCTTACTTTTAGCATTAGAGGCTCTTTGACCTTTATTTTGGGGCTTCTTACGTTTAGCATTAGAGGGTCTTTGACCTCTGTTTTGAGGCTCCTTACTTTTAGTATTAGAGGTTCTTTGACCTCTATTTTGAGGCTTCTTACTTTTAGCATTAAAGGGTTTTTTACCTTTATTTTGAGGCTCCTTACTTTTAACATCAGAGGCTCTTTGACCTCTGTTTTGAGGCTCCTTACTATTAGCATTAGAGGTTTTTTTGCCTTTATTTTAATCCCCTTACCTCCAAAATTAAAAGCTCTTTGAGCTTTATTTTTGGGTGCTTTATTTCTAGCACTAGAGGCTCTTTGAGACCTCTTTTAAGGCGACTAACCGCTAATAGTAGAGGCTATTTGACCTCAGTTTTTAGGTGACTTACCTCTATAATTAAAGGCTATTTTTTATACTTCTTCATATAAAGGCCTCCTTCTCTATTCTCTTCTGTCTTTTATAGTTTTTCAAGATGTTCTTTGCTTGGTTCGCCAGTCTCCTTCGAGATTTCAAGAGACATTTCAGTGCTGTTTGTCCTCGGTTCGTCAGATTCCTCGGAGAAATCGATGGCTTTCATGTCTTTACCTATAAGGGCGATGGGTAAAGACATGGATGCCATTGATTTCTCGGCATACACTATACGCCTTCATACTAAAGTCAACGAAGAGCAACACAATATATTTACCAATGCCGTCCTGATATGTTCTATCTTCAATGCCAATTTTTTTAGAAGCACACGTCGCTCACCGCTTTGCACCAATGCAATCCAATTATAGAACATCGTCGCTAAACCGCAAGCAAATTATCCTTCAAGGCGCTTACATTATGATCTTCTAAGCTCACCAACTTCGGCAGCACCTATCCAAACTATCTGTAGATGAAGGTGTTCCGAATAGCCTCCAATTCATCCTGTAGCTGTAACAAAATTCTCACAGCCAGTTACCTGTTCCTCCAGAACGCGAGCTCTGTGAGTAAAGTGAAATCCTTCTCCCAATGGTCACTGCGTAAACTTCCATAGCTACAGTACATACAGATCGTGAAGTGTTGCAAGGTATGTTTAAAAAAAAGAGAGAGAGAGAGAGAGAGATCATGTCTTCAGAAGTCTTTTAGAACGGAGCCGTTCAAAACTGGTCCGGGAAGATTCCGTTCTGGAGTCATTCAGAACTCTATGCTAAGTCTACGGCTATTTCTTCTGAAGTCATTTGGAGAGGAGATTCAGAAAAATTTTCTTCCGAAATCGTTCAGAGATTTCTGGAATCATTCAGAATTCCATGCTAAGTTTATGGAAATTTCTTCTGAATCCTTTAGGAGATGCACGAAGATTTTCTCCCGAAGCCGTTTAGGACTCGCGAAAAATTCTCTTTTTCTCTGGTTTCAATAGGCCCTAATAACTCATAATAATAATAATAATAATAATAATAATAATAATAATAATAATAATGATGATAATAATGATAATAATGATAATAATAATAATAATAATAATAATAATAATGATGATGATGATGATGATGATGATGATGATGATGAATTACGTGATTTGATTTACAGCTCCGTGAAGATTCCGTTCTGGACACATTCAGAACTCTATGCTAAGTCTACGGCTATTTCTTCTGAAGACATTTGGAGATTCAGGGTTTTCTTTCGAAGTCGTTCTGATTCGCATCTAGAATCATTCAGAATTCCATGCTAAGTCTATGGTAATCTCTTCTGCATCCATTTGGAGAACCACGATTTTCTTCCGAAGCCATTTAGAACTCGCGAAAAATTATCTTTTTCTCTGGTTTCAATAGGCCCTAATAACTCATATAATAATAATAATAATAATAATAATAATAATAATAATAATAATAATAATAATAATAATAATAATAATAATAATAATAGTAGTAGTAGTAATAATAGTAATTATAGTAATAATAATAATAACATTAGTAACAATAATAATAATAAAAATTAATAATAATAATTAATAATTAATAATAGTAATAATAATAATAATAAATAATAATAATAATAATAATAATGATAATAATAATAATAATGATAATAATAGTTAATAATAATAATTGCTAAAAATAATAATAATGATAAAAATAATAATAATAATAATAATAATAATAATTAATAATAATAATTAATAATAATAATAATAATAATTAATAATGATAATTAATAATAATCAATAATAATTAATGATAATTAATAATAATAATAATTAATAATAATAATTAATAATAAAAATAATTAATAATAATAATTAATAATAATAATAATAATTAATAATAATAATGATAATAATAATGATAATAATAATAATGAATTATAATAATAATTGATAATAATAATAATAATAATAATAATAATGATAATTAATAATAATAATGATTAATAATAATAATAATGATAATTAATAATAATAATGATAATAATAAGTAATAATAATGATAATAATGATAATAGTAATAATGATAATAATAATGATAATAATGATAGTAAATAATAATAATTAATAATAATAATAATTAATAATAATGATAATAATTAATAATTAATAATAATAATTAATAATAATAATAATAATAATAATAATAATAATGATAATAATTAATGATAATAATAATAATAATAATAATAATAATAATAATAATGATAATTAATGATAATAATTATTAGTAATAATTAATAATAATAATAATAATAATAATAATAATAATAATAATGGACCGTGATTTGATCTACTGCTCAGGGAAGATTCAGTTCTTGAGTCATTTAAAACTCTATGCTATGTCTACGGCTATTTCTTCTGAAGCCATTTGGAGATCGACGAAGATTTTCTTCCGAAGCCGTTAAGGACTCGCGAAAAATTCTCTTTTTCTCTGGTTTCAATAGGCCCTAATAACTCATAATAATAATAATAATAATAATAATAATAATAATAATAATAATAATAATAATAATAATAATAATAATAATTTTTGTTATTAACAATCTGCTACCTACAGCTCTTCATTTGGTTAATGCCTTTTTCTGCTCTTGGTGTCATCATCATTATTCCTACCCCATCTCTTCTAACTCCATCTGTTCCTTAGGGCCAAGATATCTAAACTATATTTCATAAATTCATTCTCTACTAGCTGTAACTTCCCAGTTTGATTCATGGTTCTAACATTTCTTAGCAACCCACTACGGCCGGGACTGGGGGCAATTCTTTCATTTTCGCTTTCCATAGACTGACTAAATCCATAGAGGATTCATAGTCTAAATTCATCAAAGAATAGCCAGTTTCTTAGTGATGCGCAGCGCCTATCTAAATAAGACAAGTGACCCCTGGCAGTCCATACTAATTCCAGTAAGATCAACTGCCGGGCATTAGAAGTAGAGGAGTATCCAGAGCACCAAACGGATACATACCTTTTTCAAATTACAGATGGAATTAATGGTTCTTTATTTATGGAACCCATGCCTCAAAGAGAATGTTTAGTGCCATATTTAAAAGAACTGAAGCTGTTTTTTGAGCATTCGGTTGAATTAGATAGACCCGTCATATATTCAAGCATTTAAATTGTCACGTATATGGATGGCTATAGTATATATTGAATTGTTCACCTTTATTTCCAATTTTGTACTTGTCCCAATTTTCTCATTAGTAATAGGTTTGATTATTATTTTCTATGAAAGAAAACTTTTTCTTTTTTATTTTCTCATAAATCAATATGATTTTCTATTGAAATAAATGATAGAAACTATTTTCAAAGTACTATCATTTATCTATATTTCTAAAATTATTAAGAATATATATATATATATATATATATATATATATGTATATATATATATATATATATATATACATATATATATAGATAGATAGATAGATAGATAGATAGATAGATAGATTGTTTACAAAATCTATTACTTAATAACATAACATTATGAATTGATTGTTTTTTAAATTAAGTGTCCAAAATTGCCTTACCATTTTTCAAGGTGAGGCAAAATTGGACACTAGATATTCCATAGTTTTTCATTCAATTTTTATTTTAAACCTTCCTTCAGCATCATCTACCAATTTGTTTGTAGAAAAAATAATTTCATGTATTATTTCTGAGAAACCCTAAAATGAAGGTGAGGCAATTATTGGACACCCATATTCAACAATTTATGTAGGGTTACTTAATACTTTTTAAAAACCAGACATAGTAATATTTATAAAGTAGAAGGTTGGGCAATTTCTAATAGCATTTTAGTTTTCGAAAATTATAAATAGTTTTAGAGATATTGTATCTGTCCAATAGTTGCCTTACCTGTCCAAAATTGCCTCTGTCCAAAATTGGCTTACCCTACTATACTGTATATATATGTATATATACAGTATATATATATATATATATATATATATATATACATATATATAAATATACAGTGTATATATATATATATATATATATATATATATATATATATATATATATATATATATATATATATACACACATACACACATACAGTATATATGTATATATAATATATGTACATATACATATATGTGTATATATATATATATATATATATATATATATATATATATATATATATGTGATTGTGTGTGCATATATATATATATATATATATATGTGTGTGTGTGTGTGTGTATGTATATATACATATATACAATCTTATAAGTGTAGCCTACTACATAACTAATCGAATGGTGGTTACAGTAATATGGAAAATCTCTCTCTCTCTCTCTCTCTCTCTCTCTCTCTCTCTCTCTCTCTCTACATCACAGGTGAGTTTCATTATCCAAAGTGAATATTTTCAGAGCCATTAATTGATGGGATCCTGATCTTGTACAGCTCTGGCGTAGCAGAGACCTTCAAAGGGTAATTAAAACTCCCAATTAAAAAGCTTCGTTTGGGAAGAAAAACTTAAGCTTAGCGTAGTTTCATCTCCCGTTATTAATTACGAGCTTAGTGTAATGTCTCTCTCTCTCTCTCTCTCTCTCTCTCTCTCTCTCTCTCTCTCTCTCTCTCTCTCTCTCTCTCTCTCTGTGAAAAGAGTCCGTTAATGGCTCCCTCTGATGTTACGGTAAGAAATGTAGTGCAAAATGTTTAATGCAAATTATAATTACAAAGATGAACTAAATACCGACTTTGATACTATTATTACTCAATTCTCACATTGTCTATAATGTTATAACATCAAGAAAAGCATTTGATAAAGAGCTTTGCTTAATGACATAAAAAAAGTAATCAGTTTTAAGGAAAGTAATAGGTAGGATATGTTAGTAAAGAGAGAAAGAGAAATGGAAGAAGTCATAAATAGTTGTAGGATACAAATCCTTCTAAACTATGTACAGTTGGACACAGGAGTCCATGGTACACCTCGCTCCGCAGAAGTACACCACATGACAACCTTACTTCGTAGCTAGTAACCAAACAGGTAATAATAATAATAATAATAATAATAATAATAATAATAATAGGAAGAGAAGGCAGAGGTAGTAGAGAGGTCAAAACAGAGGAACTCCGCGCAGTAATGGTGTGGCTGGGTGTACTTATTCAGAACAAGGTGTACCATGAAATCATGTATCCCACTGTACCTAAAATCTAACTTATTTGCCCAAAACTGTTAGTTTCAGTCATTTTTTTATTATCTTATCATAAGCATTTTTAAGTTCCTATCATTACTATCTTTTTTGACCAATTTTTGCTCTTTATTCAGTTATGGCTAAATCAATATGATAAGCCCCTAATGGTCACCTGTCACTTCGTTTTGAGTAATCCAAAAGCATTTTTCGTAACTTGGGTAACAAGCTGTTCAGGCAGATATGATTGCATTACTGTGTTGTTTATGAAATTTAAACGTTTTTAAATATTGGAAATTTATTCCTTGTTATCTTACTTCTGTGACAATGTTATTAAATATTGGGTTTATGTTAAGCTTTCCATTTAATATATCTCCCCTGTATGATGAAGAGCATCATCATATATATATATATATATATATATATATATATATATATATATGCATATATATATATATATATATATATATATATATATATATATATATATAAGCCGTAACCAGAGAGAAGGGTGCAGTGTAGGGTTGTGGTGGCCAATGTGGTAACGTCCCTGACTGGTAAACGCCTGACTGTGGTTCGAGTACCGCTCAAACTCGTTAGTTTCTTTGGTTTCTGCAGTCTCACCATCCTTGTGAGCTAAGAATGGGGGTTTTGGGGCAGTATCTGCTGAGTCATCAGCAGCCATTGCCTGGCCCTCCTTGGTCCTAGTTTGGGTGGAGAGTAGATTTGGGCGCTGATTATATATGGTCAGTCTCTTGGGCATTATCCTGCTTAGTAAGGCAGTGGCATTGTACCTTGCCTCTTGTCATTCATGAGTGGCCTTTAAACCCTCGTGGATGACTCCCTGGGGCAAAGGCTGCGGGTTAAGATAAGGAATGATCTCCTCCTCAAAGGGATCTGCTGGAAATACTCACAAGGGAGATTACCCGTCGAAGTGAGACGCTGAACTATTTGGAAAATTGTCCTGACTTCTGCAGGAGGACATGTCTTATCTAGAAGGACATGTCTTATCTAGGAGGACAGCCCAACATTAGGCTTGCAAAATATTGATCTCATTATTTATTTGTTTATTTATTCATCCATTTTTTATTATAGATATTTACATAGAAATACGTGAAAATTATGTCATATTATCTTCTGTGTGCTTGTGTTCGAAAATATATAACTTAATGACATCAGTAATGAAACATTAATGTCAAACATATTATCTTAAACAGTAATCATTTTTTTGCCCCCCCCCCAAAAAAAAAAAAATAATCTTTAATTCATATATTTACGGTTTTTTTTTTTTTACTCAAAAAAATAATTGAATTCCTGTGTGCAATTTATACAAATTTATGAACCAAATTTGAAGTCTCCATAGCAACGATGTGCGAACTTATGGTTGATTAAATGAATTGGACATTTTGCTTGACCTTTGACCTTGACATTCCAAAATTTAGTAGTATCTAACTTTTTACATAAAGGTTAATCCATGCAAGTTTCATTACTCTATGATTAAAATTGTGTTCAAGAAGCTGTTCATAAACAAACAAACACACATAAATAAACACACAAATAGGGACGAAAACATAAACCCTTCCAACTTCGTCGACGGAAGTAATAAACATTCAAATATAAGTGTAAATAGTATAGATAGAATCTATAGAATTCCCACTGAAAAAGTCGAAATAAAAGTTTCCCTTTCCTAAAAAAAAAAAATGTCACGAACCGGAAAAAAAACTTTTCCCTCTAAACGATAGGATGACATTGTCCAGCAAAAAGAAAACCTTTCGTTTTTTCACGGTCTATTCATGACGAGAAACAGAAAAGGAAAAATAATCTTAAAAGTAACTTTTTTTCTGAGTTTCCTTAAGTAAATATGTTATTTTTGGTCAATTTGTTAGAAGAAAATAAGAGTTACTTTTGTCCTTTAGTAATATGACTACTGGTAGCAGTGGAAGTAAAAAATTGATTTCGCGTATAATAGAAAAATAGCTTCTAGGGTATATATATATATATATATATATATATATATATATATATACATATATATATGTATATATATATGTATATATGTGTATATATATGCATATATATGCAGTATATATATATCTATATATATATATATATATACATACATATATATATATATATATATTTCTATGTATATATATTATATATATATATATATATATATATATATATATATATATATATATATATATATATATATATACATCTATGTATATGATATACATATATATATATATATATATATATATATATATATATATATTTATATATATAAATATATATATATATATATATATATATATATATATATATATATATATATGTAGTGTGTACGTATGTGTGTGCCTATGTGTACTGGTGTTTGTGTGTGTATGTGCGTGTACAATAAGATAGAATCCACTGTGACTAGATGGGCAGGTTAACGAAAGTAAAAACAAATGAACCCGTCCTCATTGATGCCAACAAAGAATTTATTATCGCCATCTTCCAATTTACGCGAAGTGATAAAAAATTGAAATATGAGATAAAGGAAAAAGGGGAATATGTTGATGGTGTTTGGTAGCTTTGTGTTTTCGACCCAATATATTTTTCATCATTCATTACTTCATTTGTGGTGGATAACGAGGGAAAGTGGGCTGTGGCACCCTAGCAGTACCAACCAAACTCGGCTGAATCCCTCGTCAGGCTGGGAGGAGCGGAGAGAAGAAAGGTCCCCTTTTGTTCATTTGTCTGATGTCGCCTACTCCCTAAAATTGGGCGAAGTGCCTTGGTAACTAGATAGATGAATTACTTATAACATAGACGTTTGCACCCCCATATAAACGAATATTAACATCAGCCATACAGACAGACGTTACTGGTGTACAGGCAGACCTTTACGTCCCATATAAACCGACTTCTATCTTCTGAAGGTCGCCATTAGCCAAGGTTTGTCTGAACGGCCTAATATTTATGAATTGGCCATCCAACATCATCCCATCTCATCAATCTCCTCTCTCTCGCAGGCTCCTCAGCATCCTTAACTCCAATTACAAGTTTGAGCTTCGGATCTGCATAAATTAAAGATGTTTTCGTGATGGGCCCGTCGGCTTTCGACCGATGGAATTTGATGGTGTCTTAAAGAAGTTTATGGAGGTTTTATAATCTTTTACTTTATGCCCATTTCTGTGACTGATAGTTCGTATGTTTGTCCATCTGCCTATCCCTGGCCGATGCGGTAACATCCCTGACTGGTAAAGGCCAGACTGAGGTTCGAGTCCCACTCTAACTCGTTATTTCCTTTAATCGCTGCAACCTCACCATCCTTGTGAGCTAAGGATGGAGGGTTTTGGGGGAGCATGTAGGTCTATCTACTGAGTCTTAGCAGCTTAGCTAGGGTGGAGACGGGGGCTTGGGCGCTGATCATGTGTATATATGGTTAATCTCTAGGGCATTGTCCTGCTTGATAGGCAATGTCACTGTCCCTTGCCCGTGCCATTCATGGGAGGCCTTTAAATCTTTAAACCCGCTCATACAAACACGCACAAACGTAAGCATGTATAGCGTCAAATTACTTTGGCAACTAATATATAATAATAATATATGCACACAGGCACACGCTAATCCTTTTCTTTCTATAGTTACACACACAGGGACGCACTAATTTCGTTCTTTCTATAGATACACACGCGGGCACAGGCTAATCTTTTTCTTTCTATAGTTACACACACAGGGACGCACTAATTTCGTTCTTTCTATAGATACACACGCGGGCACACGCTAATCTTTTTCTTTCTATAGTTACACACACAGGGACGCACTAATTTCGTTCTTTCTATAGATACACACGCGGGCACACGCTAATCTTTTTCTTTCTATAGTTACACACACAGGGACGCACTAATTTCGTTCTTTCTATAGATACACACGCGGGCACACGCTAATCTTTTTCTTTCTATAGTTACACACACAGGGACGCACTAATTTCGTTCTTTCTATAGATACACACGCGGGCACACGCTAATCCTTTTCTTTCTATAGTTACACACACAGGGACGCACTAATTTCGTTCTTTCTATAGATACACACGCAGGCACACGCTAATCCTTTTCTTTCTATAGTTACACACACAGGGACGCACTAATTTCGTTCTTTCTATAGATACACACGCGGGCACACGCTAATCCTTTTCTTTCTATAGTTACACACACAGGGACGCACTAATTTCGTTCTTTCTATAGATACACACGCGGGCACACGCTAATCTTTTTCTTTCTATAGTTACACACACAGGGACACACTAATTTCGTTCTTTCTATAGATACACACGCAGGCACACGCTAATCCTTTTCTTTCTATAGTTACACACACAGGGACGCACTAATTTCGTTCTTTCTATAGATACACACGCGGGCACACGCTAATCCTTTTCTTTCTATAGTTACACACACAGGGACGCACTAATTTCGTTCTTTCTATAGATACACACGCAGGCACACGCTAATCCTTTTCTTTCTATAGTTACACACACAGAAACACACAAATTTCTTTCTTTCTATAGATGCATACAGGCTCACACTAATCTCACTCTTTATATATTGCACGCGCAGATACACAAAAATATCTTTTTTTCTATTATTACACACAGAGGCATACATTAATCTCTTTCTTTGAACAGTTACACACACAGGCCCGCACTAATCTCACCCTTCTACAGTTGCACGCACTTACACACAATAATCTCTTTTTTGTCTATAGTTACACACACAGGCCAACACTAATCTCACTCTTTCTGTAGTTGCACGCACATACACACAATAATCTCTTTTTTGTCTATAGTTACACACACACAGGCCCACACTAATCTCACTCTTTCTATAGTTGCACGCACATACAAATAATAACCTCTTTTTTTCCTATAGTTACACACACAGGGGCACACTAATCTCTAAATTCAAAAATAAACATAGACTACCACATAAAATTCCTTTCTTTTTATTATTATTATTATTATTATTATTATTATTATTATTATTATTATTATTTGCTAAGCTACAACCCTAGTTGGAAAAGCAGAAGGCTATAAGCCAAACGGCTCCAACAGGGAAAATAGCCCAGTGAGGAAAAGAAACAAAGAAATATAAAATATTTTAAGAAGAGTAACATTAAAATAAATATTTCCTATATAATCTATAAAAAAAAAATTCGTTGAACTTCCTCTAAGATCCGTGGTTAATTTCTTTTTCTTTTCGTAAAAACTTCTCCTCAAATAAATAAACTCGTTCCTCCTCTCAGTAAGTGAAGTTTGGATTTTAAGTTCAACACTGAACTGAAATCGGGCAGCTATGGATATGAATAAAGCATGGGGTATGTTTGGGGAGAATTATTTATCCACGGAGAAGTAAAAAAAAAAAAAAAAGATACATTCGAATATCTCTCTCTCTCTCTCTCTCTCTCTCTCTCTCTCTCTCTCTCTCTCTCTCTCTCTCTCTCTCTCTCTCTCTCTCTCTTCTCTTGACATTTTGGTCACGACTAGAAAAATAGGGCTTAGTTCTATGCAATGTGCGTAGAATTTTGATGGATTTTAGATGAGAGGAGAAAGAGTAAGTCTTAGATGTTTAGATGTGAAAATGTTTTTATGGCAGAGATGATAGAAGTATTCCCTGGTATTGATTTCTTTCGTCGGGTCGAGAAATAAGAGAGAAATTATTTATGTATTATATATATATATATATATATATATATATATATATATATATATATATATATATATATATATATATATACATATATATATATATATATATATATATATATATATATTAGTATCCTACTTCACGCTTCATAGTCCTCGGCCATGTAAGCCTGGGACTTCCAACTCTTGTAGTACCTTGTGGATCCCAGCTGAATGTTTGGTGAACTAATCTCTTTTGGGGAGTGCGAAGACCATGCCCAAACCATCTCCATCTACCCCTCACCATGATTTCATCCACATAAGGCAATCAAGTAATGTTTCTAATAATTTAATTTCTAATCCTGTCCTGCTGTTCAACTCCCTATATTCTTCTGAGGGCTTTATTCTCAAATCTTCTAAATCTATTGGAGATTGTTTCATTGTCATACCATGACTCATGTACATATAGTAACACTGATCTCAGTAGACTGAGCATGCATATATATATACATACATACATATATATATATATATATATATATATATATATATATATATATATATATATATATAACTATATATATATATATATATATATATATATATATATATATATATATATATATATATATATATATATAGTCATAAAACTAAAGTAATGAATCCCTCAGGCTCTTCTTAATAATAATATTCAATTCAAGTTCTTTTACTACATATATTGTAAAATTTCAGAAATCGCTCCAAATATAATATACTTGAACGTTATACATTATCGACAATTTAACTTTTTTATTGCTATTTCCCTCCATTCTAATTACTTCGAGGTAATATGTCCTTACTTTGATGGTCTTCTTTTAACAATTTCACTTATTTAATTAATGTTAAGAGATCATCATTATCTGTTTATGAAGTGCGATACACTCATTCATCCCAAGAATTAATAAACTAATAATGCACAAAGGTAATTGCCTCGTAACTATTGGAGTCTTGTAATTAGGGTAACTTGATAATTGCATCAAGTAAATCTTGTCAGCGCCTTAATGAAACGCTACGAAAGATATTAGGAAAGGTCTTTGAATGAATGTATGAAGACAATCTTCTTTGCTACCGTTATCCCTACGATAAGGGGTCGGTTGCCTAATGCTTCCTCTTCAGTGCCTTTTTATCAAGGGCATCCTCTTCCACCAAACCTCTCTTCTCTATGTCATCTTTCACCAGATCTTCTTTCTCACCGTTATCCCTACATTACGGGGTTGATTGCCTGATTCGCCCTTTCCAGTGCCTTCTATCGAATGCATCCTCTTTCAGCAAACCTCTTTTCTCTATATCATTTTTCACCTTATCTTCACGTTATCCCTTCGTTAATGGGTCGGTTGCCTGATTCGTCCTCTCCAGTACCTTCTATCAAAGGCATCCTCTTCCTCTAAGCCTGTTCTCTCTATGTTATCCTTCATCTTGTCTTTTTTCCATCATTATCATTACGATAAGGGGTCAGTTGCCTGATGCCCCCTCTCTAATGCATCTTCTTCCTCCTAACCTCTGTGTATGAAGGCAGCAATGAAATAAAAACATCTTAGCACATCACTTATGATCAGTATGATTGTAAGTCAAGGACAGTGGCTCCTTAACATCCGGATCCCAGCATTGATAATGTTTCTTCAACTCTGTATGACTTAGAATTTTAGGTGTGATTCTCGACATCGAATTTACTTTTGAGAAGCTCTTGGGCTTATACCATCCTGCTTTTCCATCTAGGGTTGTAGCTTAGCTAGTAGTAATAATAATAATAATAATAATAACACTTGAGGAACCCTCAAGATCTCCCCACCCGGAGGACCGACTGTGTCAAAGGTCTAGGTGAAAGGCGCCGCCTTTGCTACGTCCAGTCTTCTTTGTTGACACCTGAACAATTTAATCCTCTTATGCCTAAAGGCACAGAACTCGAGATACACCGAAGGGTATAGCACACTCTCATGCGAAGTTCAGGAAAATGCACAATAATAATAATAATAATAATAATAATAATAATAATAATAATAATAATAATAATAATATGCATCAAAACAATATGGAGTAACATCGCTAAGATATAAGATATGGCATTCAAAGTCTAAGCCTGTCCTTTAAGGACATAAAGGAGGTCTTTAAATGTGGCCATTTCAAAAGGAAGGGTCCCAGGGAATGGGCATCGAGGGACCAGGGTTGATTTGAAAGGGAAAATATATGGAAGGATATTATCCTTTGGCCGTTTTTGAGCTCTTTTATTTTTATAAGAAAGAGTCGTGCGATTTTTAAGGGAGTTATGCTTAATTTTTAGGCTTAATAATAATAATAATAATAATAATAATAATAATAATATTAACTTGAATGTTTGGATTAATAATAATAATAATAATAATAATAATAATAATAATAATAATAAATCAATAAATAAATAAATAAGTAATAATAATAATAATAATAATAATAATAATAATAATAATAATAATAAAAGTGGAAGATCACTAGCCATGGCCTGGTTCGCTCTGGTCCTAGCTTTGGAGAGGTGGCCGTGGATGCTGACCATGTGGTCAGTCTCTAGGACACTGTCCTGTTCATTGTTTCTGCCATTCACGAGTGTCCTTTAAACTTTAAATAGAATAAAAAGTTAATATTTCTCTGGGGAGGAGAAATTTCAATTATTCTGCTCCTGTGATAATTTATAACAGACAAGACAAATCTATTCCTACTTGAAATCATCCAAGGAAGTTATGAGGTAAAGTTGAAGAATTTATAAAATTTGCATTTTTTTTCTTTTTTTTTTCTTTTTTTTTTTTTGAGGCCTTAGAAAACAATGGAAAGAGTCTTAAAACTCCCTTCATTGCTGCTACAGAAAAATACCTATGAATTTGTGTATGGTAACATTCAGAAAGATATACAAAGGTAAAGGTAAAAGTGTCTGGTTTTCAGTTCCAGTGTCATCAGAATAGATGCTCACCAGTACGTCAGCCGGGTTACCCTAACCCCCCCGCTGTGGTGCAAAACCACAGCAGGGGCCTCCACAGTAAACACTTTAAACTCGCGCTCTCGGGCTGGGTCATCCTTGCCAAGATTCTTGGACATGATGTGTCCTACTGTGCGAGCGGCATTTTTAGATTTATTTCAGAAGCAGGTCTTCTGAAAAATATTTTACTTCTATAATGACATTCAGCTTTTATGATTTTAATTGAGTATTCTATTAATTTTCATATAAGATAAATGATATCAGCGTCAATGACCTTAGATGTCAGGAAGCCTGAAATTTTTAAATC
>NC_090752.1:65599854-65602354 GCF_036898095.1 Palaemon carinicauda | reverse complement strand
ATGACTTTCGATGTCAGAAAACTTCAAATCATTCATTCATTTCATCTATTAATGTTATTTTTGAGTTCGTCATAACCTTAAGCTCTTGAATTTGAAAGCAAAATCTTGAAAGTGTTTAGTAAAAGAAAGATTACGTTAATGTTATTTTTGAGTTCGTCATAACCTTAAGCTCTCGAGTTTTAAAGCAAAATCATGAAAGTGTTTTAGTATAAGAAAGATTACCTTAATTTTATTTTTGTAATCGTTATAACCTTAAGCTCTCGAATTTGAAAACAAAATCGTGATAGTGTTTTAATATAAGAAATATTACCTTAATGTATTTTTGAGTTCGTCATAAACTTAAGCTCTCGAATTTGAAAACAAAATTGTGAAAGTGTTTTGATATAAGAGATATTACCTTAATGTTATTTTTGGGTTTGTCATAAACTTAAGCTCTCGAATTCGAAAACAAAATCGTGATAGTGTTATGATGTAAGAAAGATGACCTTAATGCTATTTTTGACTTCGTCATAAGTCAAGCTCTCGAATTGGAAAGGTAAACAATGATAATGTTTAATATAAAAAAAGAGTACGTATAGTGTTTTTTTTTTTTTTTTTTTTTTTTTTTTTGCGGACGTCATAACCGATAATCATTGAAAAACATGATCGAAGTTCTCCTTGCTTTAATTTTCCTTTGCAAATGATAAGATAAGAATATATTTAACTTTGTTATTCAACTTGAAAAATGAATGATAATTTTTTTTATCAATATAAAAGGAGAAATAAGACACCAATTCATGATTTTTTTTTTTCCTCAAAATAATGATACAATGATTTAGTATAAGAAAGATTGATTGAAAATATTTCCGTACGTCATATCTTATTTGATTTCACAAAGAGAAGTTGATAGACTGACTGATATGCATAGAAAAACATGATTTAAATTATTCATGGATTAATTTTCCTATGTATCACGTAAAATGGTTTATTATTATTATTATTATTATTATTATTATTATTATTATTATTATTATTATCTTAGGAATTATTATTATTATTATTATTATTATTATTATTATTATTATTATTATTATTATTATTATCTTAGGCCTTATCTTAGGAACAGTTAGTTAAGATTATATTAAATTTTTACAATTAAACTTAAAAACGAATATTTTTTTTTTTTGTCAATAAGAGCTGCATTCATAATTGTTTTTCAAAACCTTTTAGAAAACGGTGTATATCATAATTATTATAGAGTAAAATTCTACTTCAAAACTCAGAATCTTCAAAGTAATGAGTAATTAAAAAAAATTGGGATGATTTCGATAATTGTTCAATGGTTTAACGATATACGCACACATACGCATAAACAAACATACGTACACACATACATATATGTAATTTTACCTAAACCCTCACATATAAGAATAATTGTTAAGCTTCTGTTAATCAATGATCACTTGATAAAGTTATCATCATCATCCTTCATTGACGGTTCACTGCAGTATATAGGCCTCAGACATTGTCCTTCCACTCTCGTCTGTTTATGATCTTTCTATGCCCGTCCACACCCGCAAACTTTCTTAGCTCGTCAATCCATCGTCTTCTCTTCCTTCCCTTGCTTCGTTTGCAATCCCTAGGGACCCATTCTGCTGTCCTTTTATCCATCTATTATATGTTATTCTCATTTTCTTACATGTTAGAACATTATTATTATTATTACTATCCAAGCTACAACTCTAGTTGGAAAAGCAAGGTGCTATAAGCCCGAGGGCTCCAATAGGGAAAAATAACCCAGTGAGGAAAGGGAATGAGGAAATGAATAAATGAGGAGAACAAATTAATAATAAATCATTCTAAAAATAGTAACAACGTCAAAACAGATATGTCATATATAAACTATTAACAACGTCAAAACAGATGTGTCATATATAAACTATAAAAAGACTTATGTCAACCTGTTCAACATAAAAACATTTGCTGCAACTTTGAACTTTTGAAGTTCTACTGATTCAACTACCCGATTAGGAAGATCATTCCACAACTTGGTCACAGCTGGAATAAAACTTCTAGAATACTGTGTAGTATTGAGCCTCATGATGGAGAAGGCCTGGCTATTAAAATTAACTGGCTGCCTAGTATTACGAACAGGATGGAATTGTCCAGTGTGGTCTCTTATCCATCTTTCTCTTTTTCTGTCCCTTAGTGTTATTCCCATCATTAATCTTTCCATAGCTCTTTGAGCTGTAACTAGCTCATGTTTCAAGACTTTAGTTAGGCTAAAAGTTTCTGATTCATAAGTTATTGCTGATAATCTCATTTTCTTTACCTAATGCTCTCCATCCTATGCTTATCCTTATTTTAATTTTTGTCGCTTTCCTGCCCTGGGGAAACACTTATTGTCTGTCCTAAGAACGCATATTCATTAACAATCTCTAAAGACTCTTTCCTAACTCTTATTTGTTGTGTCTGCATTTTCATTGAACAGGTTCTTAGTTTTACTCATATTCATTTTCAG
>NC_090752.1:65589854-65592354 GCF_036898095.1 Palaemon carinicauda | reverse complement strand
ACACATATATACAGTATATATACATGTGTGTCTGTGTGCGTATGTGTGTGTGTGCAATTTGCAAATTTTGCCGTAGTTATTTCTTCAAAATCTCCAAATTACAAAATATTAGGTTTTCACATTAAGAAGAAAGATTAACAATCCAAAACTCACCCATTTATTGAGTTTGATAATTAAAAACGAAAAATATAAAGAATTTGCAAACTGAAATATACCATACACTTACGTTTAAGCTGTATAGTTAATACCTGGATTTTTATTTTTCTATTCAATAATAAGAGAATAACCCTTTTAGAGAAAATAATCTTTTTCGATCACACGGTATTATATTGGTTTTACAATTAGGTTCCAAATTCAAACTATGGAGCTCCTTTTTTATTTAGATTATATTAAAAGTCGATGGTATTTTATTCTTACAAAAAGAATCATCAACCAAATACATCGTAATTTTTTTTTTTTTTTTTGGGGGGGGGGGGGGTTTTAAGCAGAGTGCAATATGTTGGGATTTTCTCTTCACCTTCGAGATTACCATCTGACAGGGCATCAATTTACGTAGTTAAATTGGGTTTATGCCCAATTATGCTCAAATACATAATCATACGGTTTGGACGTCTTTCGTAAGATATTAGTATTTTTTTTTTTTGTATCGTAACCATCTATGATAAAATTAATTATGATTCTGCATTAATATTTGATATCTTTTGTATAAGTTGTCCATGAGAAATATAACGTTTTTTATTTTATATATGTATGTAACCCTATTTTATATATGTATATGACCCTATTTTACTAAGTTTATTCTCATTATTGTATCTTAAAAAACTAATAGTATTTGTAGTCATTGGTATTATATATGGAATACTATAGAGGCCCTCAGAAGAGTGCACACCTCCGCTGCGGCATCTTATTTCTCTACCTTTTGCTTTACTTTAACCTTGACTTTAAAATGTATTAACTGGCCTGGATTTTCATACAGTCAAATATGAACCAAGTTTGAAGTCTCTGTGACAACGATGTCCAAACTTATGCCTGATTACGTGAATTGTATACTTTGCTTGACCCTGCAAGTTTCATTACTTTACGATTAAGATTGTGGCCAAGAAGCTGTTCACAAACAAACACACAAACAAGGGGTAGAACATAATCTCCTTCAAATTTCTTTGGCGGAGGTAATAAATTAGAACAATATTTTACCCTTAATTGATATCACCAACCCATGGTACATGATCTCGAACATTGTGGGGAAAAATATACTATACATCGTCTTTCTTCTCCCCGGAAATTTCCCTGCCATCTTTTATCAATGTAAATAACACAGGTTAATTAACTATTCTCCTGTTGGGTACTTTTTTTTTTATTAATCTTTCAAACTTATTTTCCCCTTTCTTCATTAGACGATAATTCTGGAATGGGAAGCAAACTTAAATGAAGAATTACGATATCAGTTGAAATATTCAATGAGCAAAAGACGGAGGGAAGAGATATGTAACGATAATTAATATGCAAAAAAAAAAAAAAAAAAAAAAAATAATTGGGTTTAAGGGGAAAAATAAATTGTGATGCAAAATAGAAATTTATGGGTAAGAAGCTTTTCAGGGATGGTGAATATTAAACGGGCCTCTGAAATTTACTTAGATGTGACTTTGCAAAAATAATCATAGAAGTTATAAGAAAAACTTGTAACAACAACAACAACAACAACAACAACAATAATAATAATAATAATAATAATAATAATAATAACTTGTATTATTATTATTATTATTATTATTACTATTATTATTATTGTTATTATTATTATTATTATTATAACTAGCTAAGTTACAACTTTAACCTCAGGGGCTTCAACAAGGAAAAAGTAGCCCAGTGAGGAAATTGATTGATTAGAGGTTTTTTGGCATCCTGACATCGAAGATCATTGAAATAAGGAAATAAATAATCTACCAAAGAGTTAATGAACAATGAGAATAAAATAATGTAAGAACAGTAACAACATTTAATCAGATCTTTCATATATAAACTATAAAAAAGAGTCTTATGTCTGGCTGTTAAATATAAAAACATTTGCTATAAGTTTGAACTTTTGAAGTTCCACCGATTATGTTACCTGATTACGATCATTCCAGAACTTGGTTGCAGCTGGAGTAAAACTCTTAGAATACTGCGTAGTATTGAGACCCATGATGGAGAAGGCCTAACTATTATAAAGATCTACATACCTAGATATCTTTTAATTATGTTTCGTGTTCTGAAACATTTTTTTTTTTTTATTGTCTCTTAATGTATGTTCAAAGAGATGTTACTCATATCACTTATATGCTAATATGGAATTGCAAAATTATCATCACCAATTAAAAAACAATCATTGGTAACGTTTGCCAGGGAGGGGGGGAAGGGGGTTTCGAGTCCCGCTCAGACTCGTTAGTGCCATTAGTGTCTGCAACCTTACCATCCTTGCGAACTAAGGTTGGGGGCGTTTTGGGAAGGCTAAAGGTCGATC
>NC_090752.1:65574854-65579854 GCF_036898095.1 Palaemon carinicauda | reverse complement strand
TTATGCAACATGCATAATGAACTAATTGATCGACGGTGCCAGAGATTAATATCTAGATCAGGAATAAGAAATTTAATAGACCGTAAGTTTCTGTCCAACAAATTAAGATGAGAATCAGCAGCTGAAGACCAGACAGGAGAACAATACTCAAAACAAGGTAGGATAAAAGAATTAAAACACTTCTTCAGAATAGATTGATCACCGAATATCTTGAAAGACTTTCTCAATAAGCCAATTTTTTGTGCAATTGAAGAAGACACAGACCTTATATGTTTCTCAAAAGTAAATTTGCTGTCAAGAATCACGCCTAAAATTTTGAAAGAGTCATACAAATTTAAAGAAACATTATCAATACTGAGATCCGGATGTTGAGGAGCCACCGTCCTCGACCTACTTACAATCATACTTTGAGTTTTGTTAGGATTCAACTTCATACCCCATAATTTGCACCATGCACTAATTTTAGCTAAATCTCTATTAAGGGATTCACCAACCCCAGATCTACATTCAGGGGATGGAATTGATGCAAAGAGAGTAGCATCATCTGCATATGCAACAAGCTTATTTTCTAGGCCAAACCACATGTCATGTGTATATAGTATGAAAAGTAATGGGCCAAGAACACTACCCTGTGGAACACCGGATATTACATTCCTATACTCACTATGGTGCCCATCAACAACAACTCTTTGAGATCTACTACTTAAAAAATCAATAACAATGCTAAGAAACGACCCACCCACTCCCAACTGTTTCAGTTTGAAAACAATGGCCTCATGATTAACACGGTCAAAGGCAGCACTAAAATCAAGGCCAATCATACGAACTTCCCGACCACAATCAAGGGATTTCTGTACTGCATTGGAGATTGTAAGAAGGGCATTAATAATAATAATAATAATAATAATAATAATATTGCTTATGGTTATGATTCAAAATAAAGACTTGGTACATATTTCTTTACCAAATATTCTATTTCAAATTAACTTATTTCTAGCATTAAAGAATATTATTTTCCCCCCCAAACTTACTATTTCAAATTATCATATTTTTGCATAAAAAAGATACTAAATTTTTTTCCAGACTTCATCATCATCATCATCATCATCTACGCCCATTGACACAAAGGGCTCGGTTAGATTTTGCCAGTCGTTTCTATCTTGAGCTCTTAAATGAATACTTCTCTATTTATCCTCTCCTACTTCCCGATTCATAGTCCTCATCCATGTAGGCCTTGATCTTCCAAGTCTTTTAGTGCCTTGTGTAGCCATGTTGAAAGCCTGGTGAACTAATCTCTCTTTAGGAATGCGAAGAGCATGCCTAAACCATCTCCATTTACCCCTCACCGTTATTTCATCAACTTATGGCACTCTAGTAATCTCTCTTATTTTTTCAATTCTAATCCTGTTATGCATTATTTTAACTCCTAATATAATTCTGTAGGCTTTTTTCTTAAATTTACAAAATCTGTTGAATATTATTTTATTGCCAAAGTTACTATTTCAAATTAACTTATTTCTAGGATTAAAAAATAAATACTAGATTTTTTTTTTCCAAAATTACTAATTCAAATTCACTTATTTCTGAAATGCCGGAAATTATTCATAAAAAAAAAGTTGATCTACTCTGGTATGACTAGGAAAGCCGGAAAGGCCATAGCTTAAATATTTAATTTAAAATGAATTATTATTCTTTTTTTTTCCATAGAAAAACAAAGCATTCAACTCCGATCAAAAGAAAAAGCTCTATCACCATTGAGTTCAGTTCGTGAAAAACATTTATTATTTATCTCGGGTCACTGATCTGCCAGACAATGGACGCCTTATGCTTTACGTGAAATACAAAAGTTTTCATATTAATTGCATGAAATACCATTTCATATTAATTGCATGAAATACCATTTCATATTAATTGCATGAAATACCATTTCATATTAATTGCATGAAATACCACGGGTCAGCTGAGCTTCCTGTTTACCCGAGTTGCTCCTACGCGGGTTTAAAGGCCGCTCATGAAGGGCAGAGGCCAGGGACAGTGATAATGTCCTAGCTAGTAGGTCATTGCCCTAGAGAGGGACCCTATATATTGGTACGTGTTGAGGATGGTTGGTTGGGAGGGAGTGAGGAGGGCTTGGGAGGAACCTGTAAGAGGGAAGCAGAGAATTAAGGCCGATTCACACGACCCGTTTTCTTTCCGACAGGCTGGGTGGTGGCTAACCGCCGTCGAGATGTTGTACATTCACACGAGGCGTTCCGTATCCGTTTACCAGCGCGCTGTTTTCATCGTTTACTTAGACTCTGTCACGTTAGGACCGAGTAAATTACGATAATTTTGACACTTTAAGATGTTGGTGGATAACTGTGTTGATAAAATAAGTTATGCAACTTCATAGTGCTTTATATGCACCATGCCAAGAATATTAAAATTGCGATAAACTTACCTGTTTTATTTAATGCCTCTCCAGTCATTTTCCATATCTTTTATTTATGTAAATTATTTCTATACATCTTGTTTGCCATGTCAAACATCTCATACCTTTGAAAAGGTTCAATTAACCTCTAATACATGGTGTCAACAACAAAATAACTAATTTCTATGACTCTGTGCTATGAGGAAAAGTCGGGGTCGTAGGCCACGAAACGAACGGGTACGATACAGGTCCTCGTTCACACAAAACATCATCCGCCCTTTGGTTGGGACGGGTGGCTAACGTCCGTCAAACCGGACGAGGTTTCTTGGAAAGAAAACCGGGCCGATTCGGACGGCTGACGTCCGAGGGCCGCCGTCAGCCTAACGGGTCGTGTGAACAGTTGCATTTGAATACACGTAGATGGTGAGATAAGGTGAAGGATGATAGGGAGAGAAGAGGTTTGGTAGGAGGCATTGGAGAGAGCGCATCAGGCAACCGACCCTTTAATGTAGGGATAACGGTTGGATAGATGAAGCTATATATATATATATATATATATATATATATATATATATATATATATATAAATATATATATATATTATATATATATATATATATATATATATATATATATATATATATATATATATATATATATATATATATATTACAATGGAATGATGGTATTCGGGATAGCATATCTTCAAGTAAACGTCACTTGAAGTTATTGGCCTTTGGCATAGTTTGACAAACTTTCTAAATAAAAATATACATGATATGGAAATCAAAGAATATACTTTTGATTTATGAAGAAAAATGCCATTGTGGCTGACATAGCTACTCACCGTGATAGATGTGTAGTTAATTTTATTTAGTAAAAGCTAATAACTCAGCTAGAGAAAAAGAAATAGGTTTTTATTTTTCTCAAAATTAGGTTTAGATTCATATATCCCGTAAGACACGACGAGTAATGGGATTGATATGGTATTCATTTGATTAATATTTACTAATAGTGTGTATATTATCTCAGATGGTCTTGTCCGAAAGATAGTTGTCGGCATAGTTGTCGGCATAACAACAGTTAGTTTCAGAAGATCCAGTTTGAAGGTTTGAGGTTTAAAGGCCGCTCATGAATGGCAATGGCCAGGGACAGTGACATTGCCCTATCAACTAGGACAATGTCCTAGAGACTGACCGTATTACATATGATCAGCGCCCAAGCCCCCTCGGCACCCAAACTAGGACCAAGGAGGGCTAGGGAATGTCTGCTGATGACTCAGCAGATGAACATATAGGCTCCCCAAAACCCACCCATCCTTAGCTCACAAGGATGGTGAGGTTGCAGCGACCAAAGGAACTAAAGACTTTGAGCGGGACTCGAACCCAAATCCGGCAATCAACAGGCAAGAACGCTCCCACCAGTCCTCCACAGCAATAGAGAGAACGACACACATAATCAAATACAAATTAATACAAATGAACACAAATAAATACGGATTGACAGACAAATTTCAAATAGTTAATTTACCCCGTATGTGCCTAATTTAAAACAAACACCAGCCGTATGATTAGCAGAATAAATGAGAATGACACGTCATATGCATGTTATGAATATCAGATACAATGAAATCCTGTCAATACCTTTCAACTGATGTGGAATGTGAAGTCATTTAAACTTATTGCTTTTTTCATATTACAAAATGCTTCTGTTGAGGTTGTGTTGGCCTATTGGAAACATCCCTAACTGGCGATCGGTGTGGGGTGGGTGTTGTTGGGGGAGCCTACAAGTCTACTTGCTGAGTCATCAACAGCCAATATCTTGCCCTCCCTGGTCCTAGCTTGGGTGGAAAGTGGCTATGGTCAGTCCATAGAAAATTGTCCTGCTTGCTAGGGGAATGTCACTGTCCCTTGTCTCTGCCATTCATGAGCGGCATTTAAACTCTTAAAACTAAGGTGGAATTTGAAGTAATTCAAACTTATTGTTTGTCCTGCTTGCTAAGGCGATGTCACTATCCCTTCCTCTGCCATTCATGAACGACCTTTAAACCTTTAAAACTAATGTCGAATATGAAGTAATTTAAGCTTATTGGTTTTTCACATTACGAAACGCTTCCGAAGATGAAGCAAAGGAGGCGTTTGGCAGAGGATCCCCGGATGTACTTCATTTGGGTCGATGAGTCAAGAAGGGACCCCAGGTAATAATTATCCCTTAGAGCAGAAGGACTCTTGGTGCGTGTGATGAATGTCCCTGTTCAAGGAGACGCCTTTTGGCCTCGGAGAGGAGAATTCCTCATTTTGGATCAGATTGGTTAATTCTAACAATTTTGTATTTTCTTAATTTTAGGCTGAATTTTACAGAGTATCTTACAAGTTATATTTTACCTGTGGAATGATCTTTTAAAATTGAATCAGTAGAATTTAAGAAGTTCAAATACTATTTCATTCAATAGGTTTGACTTATAGTGACTCACATTTTCTCATTTATATTACTTTTGTATTTTACTTTTGTTATTTCGCATCTGTAGTCTATTCCTTTCTTCTTTATTTTTATCATATTAAAAAATGAATCAGTACAACTTAAAAAGTTC
>NC_090752.1:65567354-65572354 GCF_036898095.1 Palaemon carinicauda | reverse complement strand
ACATAAATAAAACATATGAAAAATGACTGGAGAGGCATTAAATAAAACAGGTAATTTATCGTAATTTTAATATTCTTGGCATAGTGCATAATGCATTATGAAGTTGCATAACTTATTTTATCAACACAGTTATCAACCAACATCTTGAAGTGTCAAAATTATCGTAATTTACTCGGTCCTAACGTGACAGAGTCTAAGTAAACAATGAAAACCGCGCGCTGGTAAACGGATACGGAACGCCTCGTGTGAATGTACAACAATTCGACGGCGGTTAGCCACCACCCAGCCTGTCGGAAAGAAAACGGGTCGTGTGAATCGGCCTTAACTCGTTGATCTCATTACCTCCGCCAACGAAGTTGAAAGGAGGTTACTTTTTACCCCCTGTTTGTGTTTGTGTTTTGTGTGTGTGTTTGTTCGTGTGTGAACATCTCCCTGGCCCCAATTTTAATTTTAGAGTAATGAAACTTGTAGTAATTAACTGTTATGTAAAAAGCTATAAATGATTAAATTTTGTAAGGTCAAGGTCAAAGGTCAAGGTCACGGTCAAGCAAAAATTGCCAATTCACGTAATCACCCATAAGTTTGGACATTGTTGTCACAGAGACTTCAACCTTGGTTCATATTTGACTGTATGAAAATCCACGCCAATTAATACATGTTGATGTCAAATGTCAAGGTCAAGGTCGAGCAAAACGTTGAGAAATAAGCTGCCGTGCGGAGGTCTGCGCTCTACTGAGTCCCCTTCTAGTTAAGCTATTTCATGGTAATCAGACAGGTGTCATACTGGTGTAATATTGCTAATCCACAAGCTCAGTAATCACTTATTTAATGAGTGTCGTTCAAATGACCCGAATTCAAAGGATAACAGGCAAATGAGCCCATCAAAAGGAAAACTGCGGAAAAAAAGGGCAATTTAAATTCTCTACGCCTGATATCAAAGAGTAAGTTCTTTTATTTCGTTAATTAAGGCCACCTGGCCAGTTATCATTTTCCTTTGGATTCGAGTCTTTTTTTCAGTAATCTGTGAGATAATAAGAATTGATTTCTATTTACAAAGCTTCATATATATGTATTTCAGAGGGTGGCTGAGGCTAGAAATATATATGTACTAGTGGAAGAATCCATAGACATTTTAAATAGGGGATTTAGTAAAATTGTATGGAAGATTTTCTCATTTAAAGGTCACTGTGATAATAGTAATTGTTTAATAGATATAATGTAGTTTCCCCCCCCCCTCCAAAAAAAAAATCATAAACATATGAATGTTTTGATGTGATGTAATGCCGGTATATATACTTTAAATTTCATGTTAAATGTTTTTCACCAGTCATTATTATTATTATTATTATTATTATTATTATTATTATTATTATTATTATTAACTAAGTTGCAACCCTAGCTGTAAAAGTTGGATTCTATAAGCCCCAGGGCTCCAACAAGGAAAATACCACAGTGAGGAAAGGAAGTAATGAAAGCGATAGAATTGTGTGCCTAGGTGTATCCTCAAGCAAGAGAACTTTAACCCAAGAAAGTGGAAGACCATGGTACCGAGACTATGGTACTACCCTAACTAGAGATAAATGGTTTAATTTTAGAGTGTCTAGAAGAGCTGCATAAAATATTCATAAGTATGGGGGATTGAGGTTGGGTGTGTGACTAAAGCTAGGCAAGGCTTTGTTTTCTAAGGTAGGTTAGATTAGTCTGCGCCAGTTCAGGTCAAGTTAGGACTCACTGCAGTTATCTAGCTAGGAAAAATAACGAGCATATGTATAGCTCAATTATGCATATCAATTGATATGTCCTTATGATTGAGTTTCTTGTAGCCACATCCTACCTACTGGATAATTTTGCCTTTGGTTAACCCAATGGTTGATTTTACATGTTAGGCAATAGGCTTCCATAATCGACTTGCTGTGCATATAGACTGATTAATTTGGATCCATAACAAAACTATTATAACCTTCACTTTCAAAAGAATGGTGCATTTAAATCATATCTGTACCATCATATATTCATATTCCTGTTAGTATGATGATTCCGCCAGGTGATAGCTCTACTGTTTTCACCGGGTAATTTACGATGACCTTAGCGCTAGCCCCGTCTGACGCAGCAATGTTACCTAGCAACCTGATATCCAATTCATTATTAAAATCAACTGGACAATATGGATTCCAATGGACTGCTGCTAAATATGGTCAGCCTAAAGCTCGTTTCACACGAGCGGATTGCTGCCTCATGGTTTTGTCTGTGTGGATTAGAAACCAATGAAGATCAACGAGGCCCACATACTGACCACTAGGAAATTCATCTGAGTGGCAGTGATTTACTAGCCGCGTGGACTTTTAAGCCACGCTGTAGCATAAGTGGATTAGTGCCACGCGGTTTCGGCCGTGTGTATTAGAAATCTATGTAGATTAATGAGGTTCATGTGTTGCCTGCTCAGAAATTCTTCTGAGCAGCAGGGATTTACTACCAGAGTGCATTTCTAACCCACGCTGTTGCAGTGTAGGATATGCGGATTGGTGCTGCGCAGTTTTGTCCGTATGGATTAGAAATCTATAAAGGTCAATGAGGCCCACGCTGTTGCAGTGCAACATAATCGGATTGGTGCCGTGCGGTTTTGTCCGTACGGATTAGAAATCTATAAAGATTAATGAGGCCCACGCATTGCCTGCTCAGAAATTCTTCTGAGCAGCAGGGATTTACTACCGGCTTGCATTTCTAACCCACGCTGTTGCAGTGTAGGATATGCGGATTGGTGCTGCGCGGTTTTGTCCGTATGGATTAGAAATCTATAAAGGTCAATGAGGCCCACGCTGTTGCAGTGCAACATAATCGGATTGGTGCCGTGCGGTTTTGTCCGTACGGATTAGAAATCTATAAAGATTAATGAGGCCCACGCATTGCCCGCTCGGAAATTCTTCTGAGCGGCAGTGATTTACTATCTGCGTGCACTGCTAACCCATGCGGTTGTAGTGTAGTAGCTTATATAACCTATATATAACTCACGGAAAATGCTCTTATGAGAAGACATGCCTCCCAATGAGTGGCAATATTTCCTTACGGGTAAAATCCGCTTGTGTGAAGCGAGCTTAAGTCGGGAGGAGTATTGTAACTATTAAGCTGTGAAGAGTGGCACGAGAGACGACAGAAAGATACCTTTAGTTTCTCAGCAATTCTATATGGAGTTGGCTACCTATGACCTATGACCTATCATTGTTATGACCTATAACACCTGCGTGTTGAATCAGCCAGCAACTGCGTCCACTTTGGTTACATGGCATATGTGATATGGAGTAATGGGGATTCTGATGTTATTTTAAATGCATTATTTTGTATATAACACTTGGTACGTTTCTATACTTTCAAGTCATTTAATACTGGCAAGTCAGTACATGAAATTGATTAGTATCTCAATAAGAACAACCTTTAAATTCAAATTGCTTATACTGCTTCATATTTCTTTTAGGTTGAAATATTTTCAAACACTTCCTGACTGTCACATTTACTCTCTGAAAATAGCAAGTTTTATGATTTATTTTTAAAATTATATTTGCATAAACCTCAAAGAACTAACCAGTATTTGTTGTAGATAAAAAACTAAGTCTGGCAGAAACTTAAAATAATCCCATTTATGTAATCATTTTAGCCAACCTTATATAAGAGTTGCCATCTCTATTTCCCTTAAAGTAGACGAATATAAGTATATATAATGCAGCATTTGTACTCTAGGAAGATGAAAATAGTATATTGAAAGAAATCACTTTTTTCAATTTTGATTAATGGATCAAAATAACCTTTTAATTGCTTAAAATGATAAAAGCCATCCAATCTGTATGTTGGTCACTCTAACACTCCTCTGGTTTGAGCTAAGCGTTACTCATTATTACCAACACTAAATGTCATAATTTCCTTTAAACTTTTATGTGTATTCGAAAATTTATTTTGTGTTTAGTATTTATCATATAGCAATATTAATAGTCTAGTGTTAGTTTCAATATATGTTTGTTTGTAATTTTTGTGATGTTTTATCAAGAGTAGCAACAATAGTTTTTGTTTGTTGTTTATGGATTTAGTTCACTCACCAGAAGTAGTCTCAAAAATTAGGTTTTGATGAAAAATTACAGAGTATTTCTCAAATCTATATATACTTCCATCATGTTATTAAATCATATTCTAAATTTGCAGCATATTGACAAATTAAAAGTGAAGAGTTATGTTAAAATGGCTGTTTCTTACAAACCAGGATAGCCAACGAAAAGTAATTCTGAATGAATTTTCGAGAATGATAAAATAGTATTTCATATAAATGTCCATCAATATTGAACGGAAAATAGAAATTCGAGTATATAGTTGATGCCTGGAAAGTGATATCTATAATCTCGTAATAAAAAGGGTAGTTTAATAATGTGTTAACTGTTATATTAGGTTTTATTACGAGATTCATCATACTTTTACGACATAATATTACAGGCTTATCCAACTTCTACATCATCTGGAATCGATGTAAAAAAAAATGTACAATAATGTATTGCAATTTTGAGAGTAAATCAGGATGTTTTTTCCATCGTATTGGAAATCGTCCCAGTAAAGGGTTATGGTTTTCTTAGAGGAAGATTGAATTATGTAAGATGGTTTGCGTTAATTTTGTATAAAGAAAAATTGAAGAAACTTGTTACAGAGGAATTCTTGTGTACAACAATTTAATTGACAAAATGTAAATATTGTATTTTTTTTTAATAAGAGTTTAAAAAACCAGTAAAGGGCTGTACAGTAAAGCCGTTTACAGATGGTCCATGTAGGTTGGCAAATTTGTAAAAAACAAATTATTTTTCAGCATCAACTTTATAATTATATGTTTTCCATGGATAGCAATAAATGTTATATTTAGCTGCTGTGCCTAAAGAAATACTCTTTTTTTCACATATGCATAAATATTCTGGTGGTTTCTCTCTTAAAAGAAACTAGATGTTGACAACACTGAGTAGTAAGGGCCGTAA
>NC_090752.1:65547354-65554854 GCF_036898095.1 Palaemon carinicauda | reverse complement strand
AGAAATACGATAGTGAAACGAAGGAGAAACTGAAAGTAACAAAAAAAATAAGACAATAAAACGGATAAGAAACAAAAGAGAAGTAGAAAGTAAAAAATACGACAGTAAAATGAATGAGAAGCAGAAAGTGAAAATAAGACAGTAAAAAGAATGAGAAACGAAAGAGAAGCAGAAAGTAAAAAGAAATAAGACAGTAAAAAGAATGAGAAACGAAAGAGAAGTAGAAAGTAAGAAATACGACAGTAAAATGAATGAGAAATGAATAGGAAGCAGAAAGTAAAAAACATGACAATAAAAAGAATGAGAAGCAGAAAGTGAAAAAATACAACAATAAAAAGAATGAGAAACGAATGAGAAGCAGAAAGTAAAAAATATGACAATAAAAAGAATGAGAAGCAGAAAGTGAAAAAATACAACAATAAAAACAATGAGAAGCAGAACGTAAAAAATAAACAATAAAAAGAATGAGAAACGAATGAGTAGCAGAAAGTGAAAAATACGATAATGAAGAGAATGAGAAATGAAAAGATAAATGTCAACTGAAAGATTGAAAGAAAAAAAGATGAGACTATCTTTCTGGTTATAGATATAGAAGGTTTACTCCCTCGCGTCATAATACTGAACTCTTATCATTATGATTACATCCAAAGATAAAGTTTTATTTGAAAAGAATTGGTTGAAATGAGATTAATCAAGTTTTTTAAACTGATTTTTTTTTTCAATGATAATTTTTCTGCCGAAGGCTTTTTGTTCACTTCAGTGTCAAGTTGCAGTAGGAATAATAGAATTGCTTGGGAAGCATGCTCTCAAAAATGACTAAATCTCTCTCTCTCTCTCTCTCTCTCTCTCTCTCTCTCTCTCTCTCTCTCTTTTGTGTAAATCGTATTTCATATCAATCGTATATCCTAGTATATATATGTATATATATATATATATATATATGTATATTTATATATATATACATACATATATTTGTATATACATATGTGTGTTTTCACACACACATTATATATATATATATATATATGTGTGTGTGTGTGTGTGTGTGTGTGAGAGAGAGAGAGAGAGAGAGAGAGAGAGAGAGAGAGAGAGAATGCATATGTATTTATAAACGTATTAGCATGAATCTGACGCAGTTTACCTCTGTGAATCACACATAGTGATTAAAACACAAAACCTAGTCGCCAAATATGTATAAAAAAGAAACTTCGTCATTCGTCCACAAATAATATTTTTTTCTTAATTATGATATTCTTAAATTCAGTCTACAGATATATAAAAAAGTAAAGGAATATAACTACAGAGAATTAAGTTGTATTTTTTTTTTATTATTATTCTGTTGTTTTCTTCGAGTTTTGCCCACTCTTTATTCAGCGCTTTTCGAATATTATATGGATTTTCATTTGATCCATTTTATCCACTTTCATCACTTTATACTTTGTTGCTGTCTTTCATCCTTCGTTTTCTATTCCTTGGTTCGATGTGTTTTCATTTATCTATCATTCTCTATTTGTCTTTTTGTTCGTCTGAAAAAGAATTTCCATATATTCTTTGATGATCATTATCTCTTGAGAGAGAGAGAGAGAGAGAGAGAGAGAGAGAGAGAGAGAGAGATATTTGATAGGAAACTCTGTTCAAACTAATAGCTTGAAATACTAATGCATTTGGACGACACATAACAGAGAGGGTTAGCGTTATCAGAGTGGATAAACATGTGCAACATAAAAGGAATATATATATATATATATATATATGTGTGTATATATATATATATATATATATATTTATATATATATATATATATATATATATGTATATATGTATTTATATATATAAATATATAAATGTATATATGTATTTATATATATATATATTATATATATACAGTATATATATTACAAAGTGTTTCAGTTATCATCAGTGACTTTTCAGACTCTTTCGGATATTATCAACGAGTTTTCAGACTTTTTCAGATATTGTAAACTTCTAGTACAGTATATGTAAAATATATAGGGTATCTTCTAGTATATGTAAAGTATATCATAAATTATCTAGTTTATGTAAAGTATATTAGGAATGTCATAGTATATGTAAAATGTATGAGGAATCTTATAGCATGTTTAAAATACAGTATATCTGAAATTTCTAGCATATGTAGAAAATATCTGGAATTTCTGGCTTATGTAGATAATATCTGGAATATTCTAGTATTTGTAAAGTATATCAGGAATCTTCTAGTATAGCCTATGTAGAATATATCAGGAATCTTCTAGTATACGTAAAATATATCCGGAATCTTCTAGTATATGTAAAATGTATTGGGAATCTTCTAGTATATGTAAAATATATCAGAAATCTTGTAGTATATGTAAAATATATCAGGAATCTTCTAGTATATGTAAAAATATATCAGAAATCTTGTAGTATATGTAAAATATATCGGGGATCTTATAGTATACGTAAAATATGTCGGGAATTTTCTAGTATATGTAAAATATATCGGGAATCTTATAGTATATGTAAAATATATCGGGAATCTTCTAGTATACCTGAAATATATCAGGAATCTTCTAGTACATATAAAATATATCGGGAATCTTCTAGTATATGTAGAATATACCAGGAATCTTTTTAGTATATGTAGAATCTAAACAATTAAATTTCTAAAAATAGTTTTTGTGGAATCGGATAAATAATTGTATAAAAAAAAAACTTCTTTTTATATCTTGTGAAAAGAAGGCGGCTTTCAATGCGAGCCTTATTGACGTTAAAACTTCTATTTCAATAATATCACAAAATCTTTTTTCCCTCGGATGTTACATTTCGGGATCTTGGGAGAAAGTTTGATAAAGAAAACTTTTAGTGGTTCGTTCCGGGACTTTCTATTCGGCCTACCTTTCCATTGTCCCGAAAGGAAGTTGCCAGTTTACGGGCGCTACTATAAACAGAAATGGTGGGAATAACCCCCCCCCCCCCGTCTGTGTCTCTCTCTCTCTCTCTCTCTCTCTCCTCTCTCTCTCTGTTAAATTCCACCCTTCTACAGCAAAGGGAACTTGTGGAGATGCCTCTCTCTCTCTCTCTCTCTCTCTCTCTCTCTCTCTCTCTCCTACAGTATCTGAGTGAGATACAGGTGAAGCAAGTCGAACTTGTGAAAATCTCTCTCTCTCTCTCTCTCTCTCTCTCTTCTACAGTATTTGGTTGAGATACAGGTTGGGCAAAGAGAACTTGTGAAGATCTCTCTCTCTCTCTCTCTCTCTCTCTCTCTCTCTTCTACAATATTTGTTGAGATACAGGTTGAGCAAAGAGAACTTGTGAAGATCTCTCTCTCTCTCTCTCTCTCTCTCCTACAGTATCTGAGTGAGATACAGGTGAAGCAAGTCGAACTTGTGAAAATCTCTCTCTCTCTCTCTCTCTCTCTCTCTCTCTCTCTCTCTCTTCTACAGTCTTTGGTTGAGATACAGGTTAAGCAAAGAGAACTTGTGAAGATCTCTCTCTCTCCCTCTCTCTCTCTCTCTCTCTCTCTCTCTCTCTCTCTCTCTGTTAAATTCCACCCTTCTACAGCAAAGGGAACTTGAGAGATTCCCCTCTCTCTCTCTCTCTCTCTCTCTCTCTCTCTCTCTCTCCTACAGTATCTGAGTGAGATACAGGTGAAGCAAGTCGAACTTGTGAAAATCTCTCTCTCTCTCTCTCTCTCTCTCTCTCTCTCTTCTACAGTATTTGGTTGAGATACAGGTTGGGCAAAGAGAACTTGTGAAGATCTCTCTCTCTCTCTCTCTCTTTTACAGTAAGAATATAAATGGTCAGAAATAAATGAAGAACTGAATAAAGAATGGAAAAATGTATTTATAAGTGATAATATACAGGTAAATTACGGATATACTGTTACAAAATACTGGAGAAAATTGTTGAAAAAATATGTACCGAAAAAAAACAATAAACAAAAGACGTGCATACCAAGAGACAGAAGGATCTTATTTCAGAAAATTAAAAAGTGGAAGAAAAATCTTGCAAAAGAAAAAAATGTGTGGAAAATGAGGAAATAAAATGTAAGATAGAAAATGCAGAACAAAAGATTATACAGTCGAAAGAAAATGAAAAAAGGGACTTAGAAGAAAGGACACTTCAAAATATAAAAAGAAACCCCAAAGTATTTTACTCCTATGCAAAAAAGATGAATAAAAGGAGAATAGAAATAGGCCCTCTAAGAATTGAAGGACGGCTAACGAATGAAAAAAAGGAAATATGCAACATATTAGCAGAAAAATATAAGAGTGAGTTCACGCCAGAATTGCGAATGAGAATAATGAAACAGAAATGAGAGAAGAAAAATGTGAATATCTAACGGATATAGATATTAATGAAGCAGATATTGTCACGGCTATAAACGAAATTAAAAATGGATCGGCAGCCGGACCAGATGGAGTTCCAGCGATTTTGTTAAAAAAAAACTGCAAACACTATCGCGAAGCCACTTGCAATACTGCTAAGACAGAGTATAGATATGAGCGAGATATATGTTAAACATAAATTAGCTTATATAACCCCTATCTTCAAAAGTGGATCAAGACTAGAGGCAAGCAATTATAGACCTGTTAGTCTAACATCACATATTATGAAAGTGTATGAGAGGGTAATAAAAAAGAAAATAATGAACCATTTGGTCAAAAATAATTTGTTTAATATGGGTCAACACGGTTTCGTACCTGGAAAAAGTACACAGACCCAACTGAATAGCTCACTATGAAAAACATATACAATAATATGATAAATGAAAAAGACACAGATGTGATCTATCTAGATTTTGCAAAAGCCTTTGACAAGGTAGACCATAACATATTGGAGAAAAAAATGAGAAAGCATAATATTGTGGGAAAGATAGGAAAATGGTAAAAGAATTCCTGCAAAACAGAAAACAGATAGTGGTTGCAAATGACGAGAAATCAGATGAAGCCCAGGTAATATCTGGTGTGCCCCAAGGTACGGTATTAGCTGCACTGCTATTTGTTATTATGATCTCAGACATAGACTGTGATGTTGAAAACTCCGTAGTGAGAAGTTTTGCCGATGACACAAGAATAAGTAGAGAAATTACTTGTGATGAAGATAGGAACTCACTACAAAGAGATCTAAACAAAATATATGAATGGGCGGAGATAAATAGGATGGTATTTAACTCCGATAAATCGAATCAATAAATTATGGAAACAGAGAAGGAATGGTGTATGCATACAAGGGACCTAATAATGAGACAATCACAAACAAGGAAGCAATTAAAGACCTTGGTGTAATTTTAAATAGGAATATGTTATGCAACGACCAAATAGCAACACTGTTGGCTAAATGTAAAGCAAAAATGGGAATGTTATTCAGACACTTTAAAACAAGAAAAGCTGAACACATGATTATGCTTTACAAAACCTATGTGCGTAGTACACTCGAGTACTGCAATGTGATATGGTACCCACACTACCAAAAGGATATTGCGCAAATAGAGAGTGTACAAAGGTCCTATACTGCTAGAATAGAAGAAGTTAAGGACCTTGATTACTGGGAAAGACTGCAATTTTTAAAACTATACAGTCTAGAAAAGGAGAAGAGAACGCTACATGATAATACAAGCATGGAAGCAAATAGAAGAATTGCTGAAAACATCATGGAGCTTAAAGTATCAGAAAGAGCAAGCCGAGGTAGATTAATAGTACCAAAAAGCATTCAGGTAAACTGAGAAAGGCGCACAGGACATTAATCCACTACGCACCAGCATCGATAATGCAGCGACTATTTAATGTGCTGCCAGCTCATCTAAGAAACATATCAGGAGTGAGCGTAGATGCGTTTAAAAAGCAGCTCGATAAATACCTAAGATGCATCCCAGACCCATCCAGACTGGAAGATGCAAAATACACCGGAAGATGTATTAGCAAACTCTCTGGTGGATATACGAGGTGCCTCACACTGAGGGACCTGGGGGAACCCAAACAAAAAATAAGGCAAAAAAATAAGGTACAGTATTTGGTTGAGATACAGGTTGAGCACAGAGAACTTGTGAAGATCTCTCTCTCTCTCTCTCTCTCTCTCTCTCTCTCTCTCTCCTACAGTATCTGAGTGAGATACAGGTGAAGCAAGTCGAACTTGTGAAAATCTCTCTCTCTCTCTCTCTCTCTCTCTCTCTCTCTTCTACAGTATTTGGTTGAGATACAGGTTGAGCAAAGAGAACTTGTGAAGATCTCTCTCTCTCTCTCTCTCTCTCTCTCTCTCTCTCTCTCTCCTACAGTATCTGAGTGAGATACAGGTGAAGCAAGTCGAACTTGTAAAAATCTCTCTCTCTCTCTCTCTCTCTCTCTCTCTCTCTTTCTCTCTCTCTCTTCTACAGTATTTGGTTGAGATACAGGTTGGGCAAAAAGAACTTGTGAAGATCTCTCTCTCTCTCTCTCTCTCTCTCTCTCTCTCTCCTACAGTATCTGAGTGAGATACAGGTGAAGCAAGTTGAACTTGTGAAAATCTCTCTCTCTCTCTCTCTCTCTCTCTCTCTCTCTCTCTCCTACAGTATCTGAATGAGATACAGGTGAAGCAAGTCGAACTGTGAAAATCTCTCTCTCTCTTTCAACCCAAACCTGCACATTTAGAGCCCAACTACAAAGAATGCATCTATAATGCCAGGGGTTGGTGCAGATATGGGGACAATTGCAGGTATACACACAAAAATAAATATGAAGGCGAAAGAGCAAATATAATAGAAAGTTGGATTTTTTAATGGCAGAATTCCGGGAAATGAAGAAAAGAACATCATATCAGAACAGGAAGGAAGCATGGGAGAATCCATACTATTACCAATATTAAATAATGGGGATGAAACACAAACCATGATAGTGATGAATGCACAGGGTTTAGTCACGAGTAACTCTAAAAGGAAAATAGAGTTCTTAGAAGAACTAACCCAAATTGAAAAATAGATATATTAAATATAAGTGAAACATGGTATTCCCATGAGACTGGCAGTGATGACCAGATAAAGGGTTTCCAAACTTATAGATCAGACAGAAAAAATAGGAATCAAGGGGAACCGCAATATATGGAAGAGACATAAATCAAGGAAAAGTATGTGAAAAATACAGCAACACAGAACGTGAATTGATTGCGGTAGAATTTGAATTTGAAAAACTAGTGAATATTGTAGTTTACAGACCCCAAACACTAAGGAGTTTGACATAATAATAGAAAAAATAGATGATATATGTAGAAACCATAAAGACTGGAATATACTCCTATCCGGAGATTTTAACTTTCTTTCGTGGATTGGAAAGAACGGATAGAAGAAAGTGGTTGTATGTATATATATAAAAAAAGATAGTAATAGTAGCGCAGAAGATAAGAGGCAATTTGAAAAGCTTCAAGATATGCTATTAGAACATAATATGCAACAAATAAACCACATTCAACAAGAAGGAAAATGTCCTAGATCTAGTATTTGTGAATGAGGTGAATTATGTTAAAGAAATA
>NC_090752.1:65511139-65533639 GCF_036898095.1 Palaemon carinicauda | reverse complement strand
AATTAGGTTGATGATAATCTATTTCTGATACTTTTCTCGAAACGAGTATGATTTATGAAAAGTAAAAATTATGTTGATATTGAGGTTCCAATAAAAAGTAAATTTCTACTGTTTAGTAGCATTTAATTTAATGAAAACAGGGAGAAATATAAGAACAAAACTTGATTTAGCCTAATGGCGACCTCAGACCGCGGACCATTGCCGCACGTCGTCAAGTTTGACGATTCGGTTACGATTCACCGCGATTGATGGCGATTTGATCGCTAGTAATGCGATGTGGAGTTATGGAGTCGCAATAAGAAAAATTTTGACATAGAATATACGGGACTTGAATTGCTGATGTGTGACCCCGGATTAACAAAATTATTTTTCAATCTAAAATTATTGATGTTTACCTCTGGAGTCTTATAAGAACAAGCCAGGCTGCATTATGTGCGGCCTTCTTTATGTACGGATTTTTTCTTGGCCTACTGCTACATCGATGATCTAGCTTAACCATTATATATTATCGTCCATATAAACACAACACACTAAGCTAAATAAACCTTACACACACACCTGTACCGCAAGTGTTTCATAAACTCTCATACAATGGAATGACGGCCTGGTGTAGCGTCTTTACCTAGTGATTGCCAGACTGGGGTTTGAGTCCCGTTCTAACTCGTTAGTTCCTTTGATCGCTGCAACCTCTCCATCCATGTGATCTAAGGATGGGGGGTTTGGGGGAGCCTATAAGTCTATCTGCTGAGTCATCAGCAGCCACTGCCTGGGCCTCCCTTACCCTAGCTTGGGTGGTGAGGGGGCTTGGGCGCTGATCATATGTAATATGGTCAGTCTCTAGTGCATTGTCCTGCTAGCTAGGGCAATGTCACTGTCCCTTGTCTTTGCCATTCATGACCAGCCATTAAACCTTTAAACCTGTATTCCTTTATATCTCTCGCTCTCTCCCACATTGATAACAAAACCTGTTTAAGCTTGTCATTGCAAGTTTTTGTTTGTTTAAATTTTTGTGACATTTTAGCTCTCAACTACTCGCATAGAAGCTCTTTATCTGTTGAATAAACTTTAATTGCATTCACCTCTCCTCTCTGATAGCACCTAACAACCGCCTCGTACACATAATTTGTTTGATAATGTAACTGTTCAGTGAGCCTTTTCATATATAGAAATCATCATCATCATCATCATCATCTCCACTTACGCTTATTGACGCAAAGGGCCTCAGTTAGATTCCACAAGTCATCTCTATCTTAACCTTTTAGATCAATACTTCTCCATTCATCATCATCTACTTCACGCTTTATAGTCCTCAGCCATGTAGGCCTGGGTCTTGGTGGCTAATATTCTCTATAAATGGTAACCAGCTCTCAAACCAGCGTTCTCTAGCCTTGGATAGTACCATAGCTTCTGTACTAAGGCATTCGACTCTATTGGGTTGGAGTTTCTTGTTCTGGTTTATCAATCGGTGGCCTTTAGGTCATCTTATTCTTTATATTAACCTAATCTATCATTACTGTACTTCTCTCTCTCTCTCTCTCTCTCTCTCTCCCCCCCCCCCCCCTCTCTCTCTCTCTCTCTCTCTCTCTCTCTCTCTCTCTCTCTCTCTCTCTCTCTCTCTCTCTCTCTCTCTCTCTCGGAGTCGTAAGTCTGGTTTCCACTTATGAAAGTAGGTGAAAACAACAGCAACAGCAGCATCAACAACAACAATAATAATAATAATAATAATAATAATAAATCTCCTTGAAAAGGTAGTTTTAGACGATCTCTTTTTTTTACAGTGCTTATTATTATTATTATTATTATTATTATTATTATTATTATTATTATTATTATTACTTGCTAGGCTACAACCCTAGTTGGAAAACCAGAATGCTATAAGCCCAGGGGCTCCAACAGGGAAAATAGCCCAGTGAGGAAAGGAAACAAGGAAATATAAAATATCTTACGAACAGTAACAGCATTGTAATAAATATTTCTTAAATAAACTATAAAAACTTTAACAAAACCAGAGGAAGAGAAATAAGATAGAATAGTGTGTCCGAGTGTACCCTCAAGCAAGAGATCTCTAACCCAAGACAGTGGAAGACCATGGTACAAAGGTTATGGCACTACCCAAGAGTAGAGAACAATGGTTTGATTTTGGAGTGTCCTTCTCCTAGTAGAGCTGCTGACCATAGCTAAAGAATTTCTTCTACCCTTACCAAGAGAAAGTAGCCACTGAACAATTACAGTACAGTAGTTAACCCCTTGGGCGAAAAAGAATTGTTTGATAATCACAGCGTTGTCAGGTGTATGAGGACAAAGGAGAATATGTAAAGAATAGGCCAGACTATTCGGTGTATGTGTAGGCAAAGGGAAAGTGAACCGTAACCCGAAAGAAGGATCCAATGTAGTACTGTCTGGCCAGTCAAAGGACCCCATAACTCTCTAGCGGTAGTATTTCAACGGGCGGCTGGTGCCCTGGCCAACCTACTACCTTTGGTAGGCTTTTGTGTGAAGATATTCAAGATGCTACAAAAGACTATTACAAGCATTTCAGGAAAAGAGACCGTATATCTAAAACTATTTTATCAAGGAGAGCAATTACGTAAGGAGATAAATAAAGACTTAAAGAAAATAAGAACGATTTTCTATTGTAATAATAATAATAATAATAATAATAATAATAATAATAATAATAATAATAATAATAATAATAACTAGAGGGCACTCCGCCGCAACACCTCATTTCTCAACCTTTTGCCCGTCCTTGACCTTGACCTTTGACCTTAACATGTATTAATTGGTGCGGATTTTCATACACTCCAACATAAACCAAGTTTGAAGTCTCTGTGACAATGATGTCCAAAATTATGGGTGATTACGTGAATTGAACATTTTCCTCGACCATGACCTTGACCTTCCAAATTTTAATCATTTCCACCTTTTCACATAATAGTTAATCCCTGAGAGTTTCATTACTGTACGATTAAAATTGTGGCCAGAAAGCTGTTTGTAAACAAACACACACACAAACACACAAACAGGGGCGAAAATATAACCTCCTTTCAACTTCGTTGGCGGAGGTAATAATAATAATAATAATAATAATAATAATAATAATAAAGTTCCTCTCCAAATACAAACAAATCGTAGTTCGATCAATTATACTATCGTCATTTTATTCTAAATCTCTAAATTTCTCCTCTTTAATATTCCATTAGGTTGCACTGAAATCTAGCATTACATATTCTATCAGTTGTTAGCCTTTCTGTTTAACATACCTTCAACCCAAACCTCTGGGTTTTTGTCTAAAATATTTCTTATCCAAGTCCTAGTTATGTAACGGGATTAAAAAATTTATCTATCTCATTTAATAGTAATTTCCTTTCATTAATGTAAAAGAAGAAATTCTCTCGAAAGTTCAAATATTTATATAGAATCAGAAAACAACTTCAGGCATTTGCACTTTAATAATTTATATACATCCTCAAGGAGAGAGAGAGAGAGAGAGAGAGAGAGAGAGAGAGAGAGAGAGATATTGCTGCATTCCAGTAAGATATATGTCTAAAGCCCTGTCCACACGCTCGAGCATGCCCGACGGGCAAACAGTGATACCAGACCACAATAGTTAGCAAGAATGAGAGTTAATGACGCCAGAAGCGAGAAAATCACAGATAGGGATCTGGCATCATACAGTGTTGCAGATCCATGGCTTTAGTTTTCCCACTTCTGACGTCATCAACCCTCATTTTCACTAACTATTGTGGCCTGGTATCACTGTTTGCACGTGGGGCACGCTCGATCGTGTGGACAGGGCTTTATATTTTTGATAGGTAGTAGGTTGGCCAGGGCACAAGCCAAGCGTTGAAATACTACCGCTAGAGAGATATGGGGTCTTTTGACTGGCCAGACAGTACTACATTGGATCCTTCTCTCTGGTTACGGTTCATTTTCCTTTTGCGTACACAACACACACACCGAATAGTCTGGCCTATTCTTTACATATTCTCCTCTGTCTTCATACACCTGACAACACTGATTACCAAACAATTCTTCTTCACCCAAGGGGTTTCTGCACTGTAATTGTTCAGTAGCTACTTTCCTCCTGTTAAGGGTAGAAGAGACTTTTACCCATGGTAAGCAGCTCTTCTAGGAGACGGACACTCCAAAATCAAACCGTTGTTCTCCAGTCTTGGGTAGTGCCATAGCCTCTGAACCATGGTCTTCCACTGTTTTGGGTTAGAGTTCTCTTGCTTGAGGGTATATTCAGGCACACTATTCTCTCTTATTTCTCTTCCTCTTGTTTTGTTGAAGTTTTTAGTTTATATAGGAGACATTTATTTTAATGTTACTCTTCTTAAAATACTTTATTTTTAATTGTTTCCTTACCTCACTGGGCTATTTTCCCTGTTGGAGCCCCTGGGCTTATAACATCCTGCTTTTCCAACTAGGGTTGTAGCTTAATAATAATAATAATAATAATAATAATAATAATAATAATAATAATAATAATAATAATATTAACAAAAGAGCGGAATACATGATACAAAGATCAATTACAAACAATAAAATAACAAGTCTCCCAGATATGTGCTTTCTCGAAAAAGCCAACCAACTCAGAAAAAGAAATTTGGAAACAGAATAAAATTAAATAACAACCGACCAACTAAGGTTAAAAGTTATCAAGAGTTGTAAGAAAAACTGTAGTTTTATTTCCTCTTTTCTCACAAAGCAATTAAATGACTATACTGGGGGAATTTCAAGTCAGGAATGAAACAAACAGAGACAATAAAGTGAAGTGATAATCGACCAACTAAAGGTAAAATTCATCAAAATCTGTATACAAAAATATATCTATATTTCTTTCTTCTCTTTCACTAAAAAAAAATAAAAATCACGAAGCTGGGATAAAATCAAGTTAGGAAGACAATAGTTTTCATCTCTAAGCTTCAACTTATTTCATAATCAAGTTAGGAATAGAACAGGTTTCATCTCGAAGCTTCAGCTTATTTCATAATCAAGTTAGGAATACACTAGCTTTCATCTCAAAACTTCAGCTTATTTCAAAATCAATTTAGGAATAGAACAGCTTTCATCTCGAAGCTTCAGCTTATTTCATAATCAAGTTAGCAATAGAACAGATTTCATCTCAAAGCTTCAGCTTATTTCCTAATCAAGTTAGGAATAAAACAGCTTTCATCTCTAAGCTTCAGCTTATATCCAAATCAAGTTAGAAATACAATAACTTTCATCTCTAATCCTCAGTTTATTTCATAATCAAGTTAGGAATACAACAACATTCATCTCAAAGCTTCAGCTTATCTCCAAATCAAGTTAGAAATACAATAACTTCCATCACTAAGCTTCAGCTTATTTCCTATTCAAGTTAGTAATACAATAGCTTTCATCTCTAAGCTTCAGTTTATTTCATAATCAAGTTAGGAATACAATAGCTTCATCTCTAAGCTTCAGAAATTTAAAGAGAGAGAGAGAGAGAGAGAGAGAGAGAGAGAGAGAGAGAGAGAGAGAGAGAGAGAGAGAGAGAGAGAGAGAGAGAGAGATTTGCAAAACCTCTTAAAAGCTGGCGAAAGCATTTTCAAAAATTAGGAGAGAGAGAGAGAGAGAGAGAGAGAGAGAGAGAGAGAGAGAGAGAGAGAGAGAGAGATGACCACTTGGATTTACTCTAACAGTTACAACTGATATTGATAACATGTTTCGTTTACTGGGATAATAATGCTTATTAAAAGCAACGAAGCATTTTTACGGTCTTCTGAATGCAATAATTGTCATTGAGCTCATTGTAGATCTATTGAGAACTGAATTGGACAAGAGACATTTTTGGGTTGTTCAACAAAGACTGTCTCAATCACTAGTCAATTGTGAGATTCATAGAACAGCGTTTGTCATATGATTAAATCAGTCGATGAAAATAAACTGGCATTCGGACATTTGGAATAGGCTGAGGTTTTTATCGATATTATTATCATCGTTGTTGTTGTTGTTGTTGTTATTATGCTAGGTGAGTTTACTGTGAGCAATACGGCATTATCATTATTATACTAGGTTGGCTTCCTGTAAACAATTAGACAAAAGTCTCCCACCATCACCAATCTGCAGTAGGACTGTGTGGTGATTAAAACTAACCATTATTATTATTATTATTATTATTATTATTATTATTACTATTATTATTATCATCATACTAGGTTGGTTTGCTGTGAACGATAAGACAAGTCTCTCACCATCACTAATCCGCAGTTGTCTATCATAGTGATGAAAAGTAGCAAAACCCCAGACATGAATATTGACATGTCTGAGGGCTTTGTCCTGCAATGGACTAGAAACAGCTGTATTTGTTGTTGCTGTAGTATTAATAGTAGTGTTAGTATCACAAATGTAAGAGGTACTACTTTGTACTGTGATAACAGTCAGAATTGAAAAAGCAAGAATTATCCAAAGATTTAGTTAACAAAACCTTTTAGAAAACGTAAAATTCCTCTAAAATTACTCTAATTTCAGACTTTATTTAACCCCAATTACTTAGGTCATTAGGAGATCTCTACGATACTTTTTTAAGGAGCATAAAAGTGTATAGATTAATATTTTCGCATCAGTTTCCAGGAATTAATACACAGTTTGAAAACGTTTAAAAGGTTTTACTTTACTGCTAAAAATTTGCATTAAAATTCGGTAAATGTCTGGCTACATATATTGCACGACGTTTATCGTTCTAAAAACGGATATATTGGTGTAAAGGAGTTATTTTACAGTTACCAAACTGTAAAAGATAATAAAAAGGTAGGGTAAAATTATGGTCGCCTTCATCTTACTGTAATACGGCTGAGAACAAATATTTAGGAGGGTTTTTTTTTTTTTTTTTTTACACAGTGTAGCGTTGAACGTTTTGTGGAACAAAATTCCCCAATCAGTCTGGTGTACATGAGAATTATAGAGCAGCTTTTCATGATGTTGAAGACGAAGCTGTCGTATATCGAGGAGTTCACATTACGAAGATCGACATGTGACGGGCATATTTTTTTGTTCACATCTACACGATGGAAAATTGAGTAAAATCTTTAACCATTATAGCTAATTGAAGTTTGGAAAAAAATAGTATAAATTTTACAATGATTTATTGAAATATGTAAAAACCAGTAAAATCTTTAACCGTTATAGCTAATTGAAGTTTGCCCAAAAAAATAATCGTATATATCTTACAATTAACTTCATTGAAATATGTAAGAACCAGTAACAATTTTTAGTAATTATATGCTGTATAGTTTAAATTTCCTAATGTATCATAAGAATTTTTTAAATTATATCCAATTAAAATTTAAGAAATTTTTTTCTTTAAATATTGATAATCAGAAATTAATAACTGTTAATGCACTATTTTTCTATTGCTTAACGTGAATGATGGAGAAACACAATTTTGACACGCACATATAGTTCTTTATTAGATCCATGACGTTAACATCGATGTGGTTATATTGTTAGGAGTTTATACATGTAGACTTGACGTATGTAGCATAACTTGAAGTGATGTGAAGTGACGTGATGTGGTTCAATTACTATGGATAAATGAAAAAGAAATCAACATATAAATAATATGCTAATGTACACAAAATTATTAAGTTAAATAACTAAGACTGATAGAAACAATATGCAAAGCTTAATTAAGTAAATTATGCATGTATAACTGCTAATTACAAAAAGGTCATACACAAAATCAATATAATTAAGGCTCATCTAAAGGCATACGTTATGTAACATGTAGGTTTACAAATGGGAAAAGACGAATCCGTTATTCCAAAACAGTATATAATAGGCGTTTACTTACAATTGTGTTCCTATAACAAACGGTCCAAATATTCCTCAATAAATACCAACTTTCGTTATATTCGTTATGTCGATTCTGTATGAAATCACTTTTTAAACTGATAAGTTTCCTCATCTGTTTACAGGAAGACACTGTGGATTACCATAAAGTTCACGTGACCGTGAACTATGCGTAAATTAGCTAAAACAACCCAACACCAAGTAAACAACTCATATGGCCGAGCATAGACTCGAACCAGCAAACTACCACACAGCAAACCTTAACATTAACCATCGCGATAAATAGACAACAAACATTATTTACAGTTAATCGTTGGGCATCAACATACTCGACCTCTAAATCGTATGATTTACAAAAAAATATAAGATGCACAACTAATATTTCATTTCATACTACAATACGTGAATAGAACATGAATAAAACAAGCTTAAGGAACGAACATTAAAACGATAAACACAAAAAAAATAAAAATGAGTTTGACAAACAGATATGAACTAGAAATATCAATGTCATATAGTGTCTCTGGATAATATCTATAACACTTGATCTTCTTTTGGAAGCAAGAGTACGAGCTTGCTCACTGGTCTGTGCAGTTCAGAAGATCGAGTTCGAAGTTTGACGCTTCTCACAACGCCTCTGGAGTCTGGCAGCACCTCTGTTACACGTGCTAGTGGCCAGTGAAGTCTTGGCGTGTTCTCGTCTTTCAGGAGCACGATGTCACCTTCCCGTGTATTTCGTTGTTGTTTGTTCCATTTGGGGCGTTGCTGCAGGCTGACTATGTACTCCCTTTTCCATCTGCTCCAGAACAAGTCCGACAAATATTGTACTCTACGCCACCTTTTTCTGGAGTACGCATATTCTGGTTGCGAAGGTCCTGGTATTAACCTCTTGGGTGACTTCATATGGAGGATTTGACTCGGACTTAGTGGTTCCATGTCGTCAGGATCATCAGAACAGGTCGTGATCGGTTTTGAGTTCACAATATATTCTACCTCGCAGAGTAGCGTGCGGAATGATTCGTCATCGAGGCGAGTCCCATGGTCAAAGAATAGCGCAGATAGAACTTTCCGAATGGTACGGATCTGGCGCTCCCATATGTCGCCCATGTGCGATGCCATAGGTGGGTTGAGTTTCCAGTCGATATTCATGTACAGTAGTTTGTTTTGGATTTTGTTTTGGTTCAGATCTGACCAAGCCTTGTTCAGCTCATTCCGGGTTCCGATGAAGTTGGTCCCGTTGTCGCATCGGATTTCTTGTACCGTACCTCTACAGGCTATGAAGCGTTGCAGGCAGTGAATAAAGGAATCCGTTTCGAAACTGTTAGCAGCTTCCAGATGAATGGAGCGACTGACAAGACAGGTGAATATGACGCCGTAACGTTTGAGCTCCTTGCGGCCCTCTTTTATAATGAACGGCCCGAAAAAGTCTACGCCTGTGAATGTAAATGGTGGAGCTGGCTCGAGACGATCTTGAGGCAAGTCGGACATTTTCTGCTCTTGGCATGGCTTTCTCATTTTTCTGCACGTTATGCATTTGTGGAGTTGACGTCGGACAGCAGAGTTGATTGAAACAATCCAAAAGCATTCTCTAATTGCTGCAATGGTGTGATTTCTACCCGCATGGCCAAGTTTCTCATGAGCATCTCGTACGATTAGAGTGGTGATGTGCGAATGTTGTGGCAGTAGCATAGGATGTTTCACATCAGAGTCCATTGCGGCTTTCGAGAGGCGTCCTCCCACTCGCAGAGCTCCGTCCATGAGCACTGGGTCGAGACGGAATATCGTACTTGTTTTTGGTAGCGAGTGTTCTCTCTTGTCTTCTTTCGTGGTTGTTTTCTTGAGTTTCTCGACCTCGTTTGCAAAGGTGATCTTTTTATTTGGCACCATTAAGTTCTGATTCCTGAAAGGAAGAGGGATCTCAAAGTGACCGTCTTTAAACACGACATTGCTTTCGGCCTTCTTCATGAATGTAGTGTCCTCTGGAGACAATCCTTTCTCTCCAGGATACCTTGCTACCCGGCTATCAATAAAGTCACTTTCCAGAATATTCAGTATTTTGTTTGGGGAGAGAATTTCAGTAGCCTGCTCAATGTCCTCGGTCACAATGCGATTTCTGTTTACTCGATGTGTAGACGTTATGCTGTTGTCTTCTACTGGGGAGCTGACTGTCCATCCGTGACGATACTGCAGAGCGAATGGGACTTTGCCGTCTGTTGATATGATTTTCAGAGGCTCCATTGCTAGTGGGCAATTACTGCCAATCAGTAGACCAATGTCTATTTCTGGCATTATTTCAGGAATCAATTTTGCCACGTCGTGAAGATATGGCCAGCGTCGTAACAGTTCTGGACGGGGTATTTGATCATGGCTCACTGGAATTTCTTGTCTGGAATACGTTTTTGGAAGCAGTATACCATTCTGGCCGTTTATATCACTGACGACGAGATCCTGGACAAGGTAGCTTTTGACTATGCTTTCCCCATGCATAGTTTTCAGACGCAGATTTGTTTGAACACCGGAAGCTTGCAAGTCATCTTTCAGTACTTCTGATAGGAAGCACCCTGTGCTTCCTGGGTCATAGAGGGCGTAGGTGAGAACTTCTCGGTTGGTTCCCCTCTGCTTTATACGAACAGGTATTATTGCTTGAAGAACCATGGAGGAGTCATGAGAAATAACGTTGCTGGTAGCGGTATCTGGAGGGTTTTGGCTGGATTCCTCTGTACGGTTTTGAGAATATGAAGATCTGTCAGAGTAGTCCGACCTCCAAGGTAGTTTGAAGCCATCTATATGCATGGCCGTAGGATGACCTTTGCCACATTTGTGACATTTTCGCTTGTTCATGCACCCCTTCGATGTATGATTCAGACCATAGCAACTGAAGCATCTACGCTGCTCTATAATAAACTTTCTTTTCTCTTCGAGAGATTTCTGCCTGAAATCTGCACAGTTATCCAGATCGTGATTTTTGCTGCAGTAAAAACAGGAGGGCGACCTAAAACCACGAGTTCTACTTTGGCTCTCATGATTAACTTGCATAGCAAATGCAGATTCTGTTGGTTTCCCTTTTGATGGTTTACTAGAATTCAGTTCTCTATGCATTGCTTCTTTCCCGAACACTGGGTCATTGACACACTCTGCTGCGTTAATAACAAACTGGACAATGTCACCATAGCACGAAGACCTGTTCTCGAGGAGTCTGCGGTTTGTGGCTTTTTCGCGCCATTTATTCTGGAGATAACTTGGCAATTTCTGGACTACCACCTGCAGGTTCGGTGCATGATCAAGAACAGCCAGGTGAGTAAGTGTTTGCATGGCGCTGAAGCATTTTAGCAAGTAATGCGAATATCTTTTCAGACATTTCCCTTCGTCTGGTTTTATCGGCTTCCACTCGTTTAGTTGTTTCAAGTATGCCAGGGATACTTTATAAGGATCACCATACTCTTGTTGTAGCAACTGTCTTGCCCGACTATATCCTTCGTCTGCCTGCATGTATATACAGCTGCTGATGAGGTCCTTAGGTTCACCGTCTGTATGCTGTAGAAGGTAGTAAAGTCTGTCGCTGCTGCTGGCTGTTCTAGAGGAGATCCTGGTGTCAAACGCCAGTATGAAGTCACTGTATTCCAGAAGATCACCGGTAAACTTAGGAACTTGCGGTGCAGGCAAAGCTAGAGCTGTGGCGATACCACTAATCTGCTGCTGTATGGTGTTAACTGGAGGTGAATTAGGCAGTGGATAGGGTGCACCAAAGTTACTGTTCACAGGTATATTTACAGGCGGATACGTATACTGTTCTAGATTTGGAAACGTTGATGACTTGGCATTCGAAGCGTTGACTGGAGTTGCAAGTGTGTTAGTAACAGTCTCTGAAGAATTTCTGGGAACAAATTCTTGTGCAGTGCTGGGATTTAGACTGGGTAAGCTGGCACTATTTTCCTGGGTGACAGGGAGTATAACCTGGTTAGCCATATTGCCACCCCTAGCCGTGTTAGCACCTTCACTCGCACAAATTCCAGGGGCAGCTACACTAGGTCCAGCAACCATAACATTCACGTCTTGATGGTTGGCTCGTTGCACAATAATGCTGGTATGTGTCTCATTGTCTTTGTTACCAACATTGTCGTCGCCAATGTCATTTTCGGTTTCTGCAAAAACACGTGCTTTTGCTCGAGTCTTGGCTATTTCGATATCCAATAGAATCTCTTCTGTCTTTGCCTCCTGTTCCTTTTTCTTTGTCACGAGTTCTTTTTCGGCAAGCAACTCGGCGAGACGTGCTTTGGCTCGCACCTTTTCGGACGTAGCCGATTTGCCAGAAGGAAGGGAAGAAGGCCGTTTGGAAGAACGTTTTGAACCAGATCGGCTTAAAAGACTCTCCAGGTCTTCTTCAAGTCGTTTTTCGTTTATAGCTATCCATTCACCAGTATGGTTTCGGAATTGCAGAATGCTAATTTCCTTGGTCTCATATCTGGACAATTCCTGGTCCTCCTCCAATTCGTCTGAGACGTTATCCATGACACAATTGAAGTTTTCTTTGTACTTATCGAAAGCTTCGTTATATTCTTCTAGACACATTTTCACCAAGTGCAGGTTGTCCGGATTTGACATGAGGCCTATGAGTTCGTTGCGTTTTTTCGTTACGTTGCCAAGTGATGATCTCAATTTATTTTTTAACGTTCGAATATCAACTGTCGTACTCGAGTTTTCATCGGGAGCACTATTCTGAACAATCCCATCAGAGCCCCCCATCTTGTCTGTAGTTGTTTATAACAGGCAGTAATTCCACTTCTTAAGACTCACGTATAAGAGTTATTATACAATTAACGCGTAAGTCGTTGATGGTAGTTTAACAATTTAATTGAACGATGTTAATGCACTATTTTTCTATTGCTTAACGTGAATGATGGAGAAACACAATTTTGACACGCACATATAGTTCTTTATTAGATCCATGACGTTAACATCGATGTGGTTATATTGTTAGGAGTTTATACATGTAGACTTGACGTATGTAGCATAACTTGAAGTGATGTGAAGTGACGTGATGTGGTTCAATTACTATGGATAAATGAAAAAGAAATCAACATATAAATAATATGCTAATGTACACAAAATTATTAAGTTAAATAACTAAGACTGATAGAAACAATATGCAAAGCTTAATTAAGTAAATTATGCATGTATAACTGCTAATTACAAAAAGGTCATACACAAAATCAATATAATTAAGGCTCATCTAAAGGCATACGTTATGTAACATGTAGGTTTACAAATGGGAAAAGACGAATCCGTTATTCCAAAACAGTATATAATAGGCGTTTACTTACAATTGTGTTCCTATAACAAACGGTCCAAATATTCCTCAATAAATACCAACTTTCGTTATATTCGTTATGTCGATTCTGTATGAAATCACTTTTTAAACTGATAAGTTTCCTCATCTGTTTACAGGAAGACACTGTGGATTACCATAAAGTTCACGTGACCGTGAACTATGCGTAAATTAGCTAAAACAACCCAACACCAAGTAAACAACTCATATGGCCGAGCATAGACTCGAACCAGCAAACTACCACACAGCAAACCTTAACATTAACCATCGCGATAAATAGACAACAAACATTATTTACAGTTAATCGTTGGGCATCAACAATAACCATATAAATGACGAGACATAAAAAAGACATAATATTCAACTATGAATACTAGAGCAGCATTAGAATACAAATTAACTAAACTACATTGTTATTATTAATTACAAGATACGAATTACAATTACATCTATTCTTATACTTTTTTGTCACCGGACAGAGCCTTATCGAAATACCCAAAAAAAAGTATATTCGAATCTCCTAACTTTTCTCATTTACCTATTTCAGGAGACTCATTTAAACATTTTAGAAGTATTAGAAGTATTAAAAGTTCGTTATTTCCCAATAAACTTTCTCAAAAAGTTTTTGTGCAGCCATTCAAGACTTTTTTTCCACTTCATACAACCATATTGAATTTTTTAATAAAAGCTTTCTTAAACTTTGGGATTGGTTTATTTTTTGGCAGATTTTAGTTCAATTGCTTTTTAGAGGTGATTAGGCAGGTTCGTGTTAACAATCGTTTAAAACGTTTTAAATTACTTTTTAACACCCGATTATAGATATAATTTCTTTATCAAAATTATATTTCCCACTAACATACATACAACGCACAAGCTATAGTGTATTATAATAATGTATTTATTGAAATTTGCAGTAGTTACCCTCTCTCTCTCTCTCTCTCTCTCTCTCTCTCTCTCTCTCATCGGCGTCAATGACCTTAGATGTCAGGATGCCCAATAATTCATAATCAATCAATCAATCTCTCTCTCTCTCTCTCTCTCTCTCTCTCTCTCTCATTTTTCGGCGTCAATGACCTTAGATGTCAGGATGCCAGATAACTGATAATCTCTCTCTCTCTCTCTCTCTCTCCTCTCTCTCTCTCTCTCTCTCTCATTTATCGGCGTCAATGACCTTAGATGTCAGGATGCCCAATAATTCATAATCAATCTCTCTCTCTCTCTCTCTCTCTCTCTCTCTCTCTCTCTCTCTCTCTCATTTTTCGGCGTCAATGACCTTAGATGTCAGGATGCCAGATGACTGATAATCTCTCTCTCTCTCTCTCTCTCTCTCTCTCTCTCTCTCTCTCTCTCATTTATCGGCGTCAATAACCTTAGATGTTAGGATGCCAAATAACCGGTAATCTCTCTCTCTCTCTCTCTCTCTCTCTCTCTCTCTCTCTCTCCAAATCAACGTATTTCTCAATAATGTTTTCTGATGCAAATCAATTTGTTTCAGCCTTTTAATTATATTTCACTAACGTATATCAAATCAATGAAGATTTTTTTTTGGAAGGGAAATTAAATTTGAGCCTCAAAGGACAATGAAAGTTGATAAAAAAAACTCTACCTTCAGATAACAGACCCGTCGGTAAAAAGAAAATGTTTTTACACATTAGGACTCGGTTTGAATAATTCCGAATGTTCAGATATTTTTCTCGTCCGTCTCTGCAATAAATTAAATAACTGTTTTAGAATTATTTTTGAAAAATCGGGAAAAATAAATTATTTTAAAGTATTCTTGAAGCTTAAAATTGTCTTGTCTACATTAAATTTTACTGTTTCAATTTTCTCAATAATTCAAATATAATTATATATGTTTTTATTTCAATAGAAAACAGTCGTTCTTCCAAGTAAGGGGAAAAATATAAATAACATTAATAAAAACATCCTACAAAAACGACATTTAAAGGTTTAAAGGTCACTCGTGGATGGCACAGGCTGGGGGCAGTGACAATGGCCTAGCAGGACAATGCCCTAGGCTATCCTAAGGCTGCTCTCCACCCAAGCTAAAACTAGGGACTAAGGAGGGTCAGGCAATGGCTACTGATGACTCAGCAAGTAGACCTCTAGGCTCACCGAAAACCCACATCCTTAGCTCATGTGGATGGTGAGGTTGCAGACAGTACAAGAAACTATCGAGCTTGAGTGGGTTTCGAATTTCAGTCCAGCAAATCGCCAGGCAGGAACGTTTCCAATAAGGTTACTAGTAAACGGTAGCAAATGCTCCTCGCCTCTAAAATCACAAAAGAAAATCCAAATAAACTGAAATTCTGGAGGCTCATTTCATACAAATTTCGACAAACTGAAATTCTGGAGGCTCATTTCATACAAATTTCGACAGTCAAAAATATTTGCAATTTTGGACTATCATATATTGATCTAAAAGTACTGCCATGCTGAGATTTCAATCGCCCCACGGGCTCTTGTCTTGAAGAGATGCGTTTCTTAAAGACAGCAAGAGGTTGCCAAAGTTCTTCGACCTTGAAAGAGGATGAAAACCACGTTGTATCAGCATGGGAACACAGAAGACGGAATGAATGAAGATGCGATGATCACAGGCCACAGCACTCAAACGATGATTGGGAAGATTTCTAACGAAATCTGGAAGAATTTGACCTAGTACGAAATTAGAGCCAATCATAGCGCGAGCTCTGCAAGTATTGCCAACCCATGACGTCATTACCTATCCTGCACTCGCTGTACCACTTACCATATAGTTTCTGTTCCGCCGTAGCTCCCTTCACTCGCAATTAAACCTAGTCTCATTACTCCTCTGTCCTCGCAAGAAGAACATGGATGTTCTGCATGTCATGCGTGCTATTCACCATTGAAGGTTGGAAGTACTTCGCTCCGCTGAGCAATCTAACACTGTGATTGGCTCTAATTTCATCCCAGGACAAACAATGCCAGACTTCAATAATACGCGGATCGGAAGGAGTCCGGAGTGTAACTCTACGGTTGGTACTAGCCGCGTTTCACTACAGGCTAAGCCCGAAACCTCTCAGGTCCTAGAGAAATATTTTTCTTCGACCATACTCGCCCTAGCGTTTTCATGCTAGGGCAATGAATCCCCGGATTATAAAGTCATTACCTACTAATAACTAGTTATCAGATATGAGCGACCGAAAGAAAAAATTATCTTTATTACAACAAACAATTTTTTTGTGGCAAAGTTGATAGGGTTGCAATGTCTATAGGCCATTCAAGAGAATGACTTAGAGACAAACCATAGAGACCAACATGTTAAATCATGGAATAAAACACTAAATTTAAAAAGTTAAAAAAAAAGCCGCAACCCTCAATTTGACCGAGTCCGTATATCTACTGAAAAATTATAAATTCTGAAGAAAAATTCACGAAATTTTTAATCGAGTAAAGTTAATACATTTCTACGTAAAACTAATGCAATAGATGTATATGAGCAATCCAAACAGAGTAATGAAAAACTTGAACTTCCTCATTCCTGTTTTCCTGAGGCTAAACTAACTAGTTTAGCTTTTCGATCTCGTGAGATTAAAGCTCTGTTGGTGGACCTTGATGCTTATGGAGGTGTAGACCCAAATGGTATTTTTCCTTTGTTTTTTATAAAGACAGCAGATTTCTTAGCTCCAAAGTTATCTGTTATTTTGCGCAAGTTAGCAAGAAGAGGAGCTTTTAGCACTAGTTGGAGAATTGGTAATGTTACTCCTCTATGTAAATGTGTTCGTGGTAGCTCAAGTCCCACTGATTATCGCCCAATTTCCATAACTCCCATATTATCTAAAGTTTTTGAACGTCTTCTGGCAAAACGTCTTAATAGGTTTGCTGAAGGTAATCATCTACTCCCTAGTTTGCAATTTGGTTTTCGTAAAGGCCTTGGAGCATGTGATGCCCTTCTTACAATCTCCAATGCTGTACAGAAATCCCTTGATTGTGGTCGGGAAGTTCGTATGATTGGCCTTGATTTTAGTGCTGCCTTTGACCGTGTTAATCATGAGGCCCTTGTTTTCAAACTGAAACAGTTGGGAGTGGGTGGGTCGTTTCTTAGCATTATTATTGATTTTTTAAGTAATAGATCTCAAAGAGTTGTTGTTGATGGGCACCATAGTGATTATAGGAATGTGATATCCGGTGTTCCACAGGGTAGTGTTCTTGGCCCATTACTTTTCATACTATATACACATGACATGTGATTTGGCCTAGAAAACAAGCTTGTTGCATATGCAGATGATGCTACTCTCTTTGCATCAATTCCATCCCCTGAATGTAGATCTAGGGTTGGTGAGTCCCTTAATAGAGATTTAGCTAGAATTAGTGCATGGTGCAAATTATGGGGTATGAAGTTGAATCCTAACAAACTCAAAGTATGATTGTAAGTAGGTCAAGGACGGTGGCTCCTCAACATCCGGATCTCAGTATTGATAATGTTTCTTTAAATATGTATGACTCTTTAAAAATTTTAGGTGTGATTCTCGACAGTAAATTTACTTTTGAGAAACATATAAGGTCTGTGTCTTCTTCAGTTGCACAAAAAATAGGCTTATTGAGAAAGTCTTTCAAGATTTTCGGTGATCAATCTATTCTGAAGAAGTGTTTTAATTCTTTCATTCTACCTTGTTTTGAGTATTGTTCTCCTGTCCGGTGTTCAGCTGCTGATTCTCATCTTAATTTGTTGGACAGAAACTTACGGTCTATTAAATTTCTTATTCCTGATCTACATATTAATCTCTGGCCCCGTCGTTCAATTAGTTCATTATGCATCTTGCATAAGATTTTTCATAACTCTGACCATCCTTTACATTCAGATCTCCAGGACAATTCTATCCTGTTCGTAATACTAGGCAGGCAGTTAATTCTAATAGCCAGGCCTTCTCCATCACGAAGCTCAATACTAAGCAGTACTCTCGAAGTTTTATTCCAGCTGTGACCAAGTTGTGGAATGATCTTCCTAATCGGGTGGTTGAATCAGTAGAACTTCAAAAAGTTCAAAGTTGGAGCAAATGCTTTTTTGTTGACCAGGCGGACATGAGTCTTTTTATAGTTTATTTATGAAATATTTGTTTTTGTTGTTGTTAATAGTTATATATGCCATGTCTGTTTTGACGTTGTTACTTATTTTAGAATGATTTATTGTTAATTTGTTCTCTTCATTTATTTATTTCCTTATTTCCTTTCCTCGCTGGGCTATTTTTCCCTGTTGGAGCCCCCTGGGCTTATAGCATCTTGCTTTTCCAACTAGGGTTGTAGCTTTGATAGTAATAATAATAATAATAATAACCTCAAAATTGGTACCAAATAATAATTATTATTATTATTATTATTATTATCATTTGCTAAGCTACAACCCTAGTTGGAAATGCTATAACCCCAAGGGCACCAACAGGGAAAATAGCTCAGTGAGGAAAGGCAACAAGTAAAAATAAAATATTTTAAGAACAGTACAAGCATTAGAATAAATATTTACTAAATGAACTATAAAAACTTTAGCAAAACAAGAGGAAGAGAAATAAGATAGAATAGTGAGCCCAAGTGGACTCTCAAGCAAGAGAACTCTAACCCAAAACAGTGGTCGACCATGGGACAGAGGTTATGGCACAATGCTGCAGTCTTATAGCCCTCATCTTTAAAGCTTTTCCGAGAAACTGCAAGGATGTGTCCTGTTTGTGCAACCCCCTAAATAAGGTATGATGCTGAAATATTAAAAATATTCTTGAAGAGAGAGAGAGAGAGAGAGAGAGAGAGGAGAGAGAGAGAGAGAGAGAGAGAGAGTTAATATCCAGATGATAATCCTGATGTAGTAAAATTAAAATTTCTTTTGAAATTCATTATCAACATTCTGGATGCTTTTCTTACTAGTGTACACTATTATGGATGCTTTTATAAATTGTGTTCGCTTTTTTATTTTTTATTATGATTCATTAAAAAAATATATATATACTGTATATATATATATGTATGTATATATATATATATATATATATCTATATGTATGTATATATATATATATATATATATTATATATATATATATATATATCTATATCTATCTATATGTATGTATATATATATATATATATATATATTATCTTTGGTTATGAAAACCGTATTGCTACTTTACTAACTTAGAACTGTTTTTCCTTTTTTTTTATTTTTAGACATCCACCATTGTATAAGAGTTTGGAAAAGAATTCCTTTGAATATTTCAATGTTTGTTTAGCTGTACTATCCGTTATGGAAATTTATTATGCCTCTCTATATTCCTATATGGACTCCCCCCCCCAGTGTTCTGTTGTTGTTGTTGTTGTTGTTGAACAATAAAGAGGGGTTTTCAGGTCCACTGTGAATAGAATGATTGAACCTTAAAAAATAATATATACAGTATACGGGAAGAGACCGAATAGTTATTCTGTTGGCAATGACAATACTGCTCAGCGTGATCGGAAATATATATACGCACACACGCATATATATATATATATATATATACATATATATACTTATATATATATATATGTGTATATATATATGTGTGTGTGTATATATATATATATATATATATTTATCTTTCGACCACGCTGAACGGCATGCTAAACTTATAACTGTTCAGTCTCTATCCATTAATCGTGTGTCGGGGGAGACAGAAGTCATACTTGGAGAGAAAGGGGATACCCCGAGAGGTAGATTCGAATACCACAACTGCCGAATTGTAGTTAAAAAAGAGGGGAACGTGTGAAAATATTATGTGCATGTTCGTGTGTGTATATATCAATCTAAATATTCAGCCGTTATTTCTACGGGTTGCATACACTAGTTCTTACATAGTTGAGAAAAACTCTACTAGATAAATGTTGAAAAAGTCAATTGATAAAAGTAGGAACAAAATTTTGTAAAATATAATTCAATCACTCACTATCTTTATAATATTACTTACAATATATGAAAAATAGAATAAGGACTAAATTATCTGATAACTTTTCTGGTAATTTCAAAATGTTTATAATCACATCCCTATAGTTTTCTCATTGCAAATTAAAGAGAAAGGTAACAACCATCAAGTTTTGCATTCTAGATTACTTAAAGGAATATTTTGTATTTTGTAAACATTCGAACAATCAAAATTAAAGACTTGCACTAATGTAATTGTTGGTTTTATTTTATGCAGGGACTTAAAATAGTCTCTCTCTCTCTCTCCTCTCTCTCTCTCTCTCTCTCTCTCTCTCTCTGTATCGGGATATCTATACTTCTTATTTTATAATTTGGATAACGCTTATTTGAAAAATAAGTACACGATGTTAAGCAGGTGGAAATCAAAAGCCAAATTGAATTAGGGTAAAAGAAAAAATTATTTGTTAGTTGATTAACGCGCTAATTGAAAATTCAAGATGGTTGCTGACTTGGTTAATGTAAATCATCAATATATATATATATATATATATATATACATATATATATATATATATATATATACATACATATATATACATATATAAATAAATAAGAGAAGTGATTTATACATATATATATATATATATATACATATATATATACACACATATATATATATATATATATATAGCGTATGTATATATATACATATATATAAATATATATATATGTGTGTGTCTCCATATATATATATATATATATATATATACATATATATATATGTGTGTGTGTGTCTGTGAATTGACTAGAGAGAGAGATAGAGAATATCTCTTAAAAAGTTTCTAAAATCAGCGTCTTTCCTGCAATGTAAAATGTGATTCCAGCGTCGACGTTCTGATGTCGAGTAATCAAGGAATCAAACAGACAGTGATTAATTACTCGACCGACCTAATGAGTTAGTTCCCTATAGGAAATTTGTCGGTTAATTGGCCTTTGCCTCAAATCTTGTGTTTGGGATGCAATTTACACCATTTCGATAACACTGAGCAGAAAAGAGAGAGAGAGAGAGAGAGAGAGAGAGAGAGAGAGAGAGAGAGAGAGAGAGAGAGAATATTGAAGAAGATACTAACCAAACGCTATAATAAATGTAATAATATGTTATGAAGACCTATACGTAACTAGTGTACTTGACCTTCGAAATGACGTCTGAATATTTAGATAGATATACACACTAATACACATACACATACACACAAACACTCAACCCCTCCCGCTGACTCGGCAATTTATGGGAGAGTGTGGTTTCCGAACTCTCTCTCTCTCTCTCTCTCTCTCTCTCTCTCTCTCTCTCTGCATATATATATATATATATATACATATATATATAAATATATATATATATATATATATAGTCACATGCTTGCACTTGATTATAAAATAACAAATATTTAGTTGTTATTTTAAGGTTTGTTAAAATAAAATTTTATATATTTGGCCTATTATATCTTAAGATTCTACATACCGATATTTAATCATAATGTAGAATTACAAGTAATACTAGAATGAAATTCTTTTGAATTTTAGGTTTACAAGAATTTACAATTATGATAACTAAAAAAATGATAATTAACAATAAATATCATCTACATTTGAAAATAAAAAATACAATCTAATCCATCTTCATATATTTTTACATCAATTATTTCTAAACTTACATAATCTCAAAGAAAAAAAAATCTAATCTACCTTTCCTCCACACTGTTTAATGAAGTCCTAAATTGTAATAAGGTACTGGACACAACCTGCAGCTGGTGAATGTCTGTATCATATTTATATAGGTCTGTTTTATACATAGCCCAGCTGAGTTCAGTTGAATAAGTAATGAAACAGGGATGGCCGAGTGAATAATTCTAATCGGCTCAACAAATATATGTACCATGTATATATATATATATATATATATACATATATATATGTATATATATATATATATATATACGGTTTATAGTTCATATAAATGTATACAGTATATAAATATATATATACATATATATAACATATATATACGTGTGTATACATACAGCATATATACATACATAAATAAATAATATATATATAATATATATATATAATATATATATATATATATATATATATATAAATTGAATGTTTGGTCATCATTATAAGTCGTTTCTATTCCTTTTATGACTCGGATATTGGCAATCTAATAATATTAAAGACTAACATTCATAAATATTTTGGGGAAAAAAGTAGGGATATTAAACTCCTGTTAAAATCAAAGAAGTAAAGTATTTAGGTCATATAAAGGTTAATTATTTATCTTAATGTCAGTATATTATAAATATATTACTTCAATAAACAGTGATAGTGAATTAGCATAAAAAATCTGTTCATATTAGATGAGAGAGAGAGAGAGAGAGAGAGAGAGAG